>NC_084739.1:7513264-7578264 GCF_033978785.1 Entelurus aequoreus | reverse complement strand
TTATAAAAAAAATATATATATATATATACATTTTTATCAATGTTTTTTTTTTTAGACATGTATCTCGTGCGCACGAGATACATGTCTAAAAAAGATTTTAAAAAATAAAATTTAAATTTAAAAATTTTTTTTTTTTATAACTTTATAAAAAGTTTCTCGTGCGCACGAGGAAACTTTCTCCTGCGCAGAAGATAGTTTCTCGTGCGCAAGATGTATTTTAAATTTTTTTTTTTTTTTAGACATGTATCTCTAAAGGGACATGGGGGAATTTTTTTTATTTATAATTGTTGTATTTTTTTTTAGACATGTATGTCGTGCGCACGAGAAACTATCTGGTGCACACGAGAAACTTTTTATAAAGTTATAAAAAAATGTTTAAAAAATGATACATTTTTAGAATTTTTTTTTTTTTTTAGACATGTATCTCGTGCACACAAGAAACTATCTCGTGCGCACCAGAAACGTTTTATAAAGTTATAAAAAAAAGATATATATATACATTTTTATCATTTTTTTTTTAGACATGTATCTCGTGCGCACGAGATAGTTTCTCGTGCGCACGAGATACATGTCTAAAAAAGATTTAAAAAAATAAAATGAAAATTAAAAAAAATGTTTTTTTTATAACTTTATAAAAAGTTTCTCTTGCGCACAAGAAACTTTCTCCTGCGCAGAAGATAGTTTCTCGTGCGCACGATGTATTTTTTTTTTTTTTTTTAGACATGTATCTCATGCGTACGAGAAATGTTCTCGTGCGCACGAGATACATGTCTAAAAAAGATTTAAAAAAATAAAATGCAAATTAATTTTTTTTTTTTTTTTAAACTTTATAAAAAGTTTCTCTTGCGCACGAGAAACTTTCCCCTGCGCAGAAGATAGTTTCTCGTGCGCACGATGTATTTTAATTTTTTTTTTTTTTTAGACATGTATCTCGTGCGCACGAGATAGTTTCTCGTGTGCACGAGATACATGTCTAAAAAAGATTTTAAAAAATAAAATTAAAATTTTTTTAAATTTTTTTTTTATAACTTTATAAAAAGTTTCTCGTGCGCACGAGAAACTTTCTCCTGTGCAGAATATAGTTTCTCGTGCACACTATGTATTTTTAATTTTTTTTTTTTTTTTAGACATGTATCTCTAAAGGGACATGGGGGAAATGTTTTTATTTATAATTGTTTTATTTTTTTTAGACATGTATCTCGTGTGCACGAGAAACTATCTGCTGCACACGAGAAACTTTTTATAAAGTTATAAAAAATAAAAAAATAAAAGATACATTTTATAATTTTTTTTTTTTTTAGACATGTATCTCGTGCGCACGAGATAGTTTCTCATGCGCACGAGATACATGTCTAAAAAAGATTAAAAAAAATAAAATGAAAATTAAAAAACAATTTTTTTTTATAACTTTATAAAAAGTTTCTCTTGCGCACAAGAAACTTTCTCCTGCGCAGAAGATAGTTTCTCGTGCGCACGATGTATTTTTTTAAATTTTTTTTTTAGACATGTATCTTGTGCGTACGAGAAACTTTCTCGTGCGCACGAGATACATGTCTAAAAAAGATTAAAAAAAATAAAATGAAAATTTAAAAACCTTTTTTTTTTATAACTTTATAAAAAGTTTCTCTTGCGCACGAGAAGCTTTCTCCTGCGCAGAAGATAGTTTCTCGTGCGCACGATGTATTTTAATTTTTTTAAATTTTTTTAGACATGTATCTCGTGCGCACGAGATAGTTTCTCGTGCGCACGAGATACATGTCTAAAAAAGATTTTAAAAAATAAAATGAAAATTTTAAAAAACCTTTTTTTATAACTTTATAAAAAGTTTCTCTTGCGCACGATAAACTTTCTCCTGCGCAGAAGATAGTTTCTCATGCGCACGATGTATTTTTAATTGTTTTTTTTTTTTTTAGACATGTATCTCGTGCGCACGAGAAACTTTCTCGTGCGCACGAGATACATGTCTAAAAAATATTTAAAAAAATAAAATGAACATTTTGATAGTTTCTCGTGCGCAAGATGTATTTTTTTTTTTTTTAGACATGTATCTCGTGCGCACGAGAAACTTTCTCGTGCGCACGGGATACGTGTCTAAAAAATGTTTTAAATAAAATTAAAAATACATGTCTAAAAAAGATTTAATAAAATTAAATGAAAATTTATTTACATTTTTTTTTTTATAACTTTATAAAAAGTTTCTCGTGCGCACGAGAAACTTTCTCCTGCGCAGAAGATAGTTTCTCGTGCGCACGATGTATTTTAATTTTTTTTTTTTTTTTTTTAGACATGTATCTCGTGCGCGCGAGAAACTTTCTCGTGTGCACGGGATACATGTCTAAAAAATTTTTTAAATAAAATTAAAAATACAATTTTCCCCATGTCCCTTTAGGGGCTCAGTATGATACAAATATTTTAAGAATGAATACGTTTTCTCAAATCGGGGCGGTATAGCTCGATTGGTAGAGTGGCCGTGCCAGCAACTTGAGGGGTTCCAGGTTCGATCCCCGCTTCCGCCATCCCAGTCACTGCCGTTGTGTCCTCGGGCAAGACACTTTTACCCACCTGCTCCCAGTGCCACCCACACTGGTTTAAAAATGTAACCTAGATATTGTGTTTCACTATGTAAAAGTGCTTTGAGTCACTAGAGAAAAAGCGCTATATAAATATAATTCACTTCACTTCATTTACAAATGAACAGACCCCAAAAAAGGGACACACTGCAAAAAGTCAGTGTTCAAAAACAAGAAAAAATAAAAATAAAAAAATAAAAAATAAAATAAAATAAAAAGCAAATTTTTTTTAGGGCTGCAACAACTAATCGATTAAATCGATTAAAATCGATTATAAAAATAGTTGCCGATTAATTTAGTCATAAATTCGTTGGATCTATGCTATGCGCATGCGCAGAGGCTTTAAAAAACAAAACAAAAAAAAAAACAAAAAAAAACCTTTATTTATAAACTGCAACATGTACAAACAGCTGAGAAACAATAATCAAAATAAGTATGGTGCCAGTATGCTGTTTTTTTCCCAATAAAATACTGGAAAGGATAGAAATGTAGTTTGTCTCTTTTATCCGATTATTAATCGAAGTAATAATCGACAGATTAATCGATTATCAAATTAATCGTTAGTTGCAGCCCTAGTATTTTTATTTGAACTAAGCAAAATTATCTGCCAATACAACAAGAAAATTTGGCTTGTCCGAAAAATACGGTGTATTGAAAGTGCTGTACAGATATGCAAATCATGCTCGGTGGTTAGAGTGTTTGTCCTGAGATGGGTAGGTTGTGAGTTCAAACCCCGGCCGAGTCATACCAAAGACTATAAAAATGGGAGCCGTTACCTCCCTGCTTGGCACTCAGCATCAAGGGTTGGAATTGGGGGGTTAAATCACCAAAAATGATTCCCGGGCGCGGCCACCGCTGCTGCTCACTGCTCCCCTCACCTCCCAAGGGGGTGATCAAGGGTGATGGGTCAAATGCAGAGAGTGTGTGACAATCATGGGTACTTTAACTTTAACGTAAAACAGCTGTTTTAATCATTTTGGCTAAAGCGACATGGATCTTTGTTCCAGCGTAAACAACTTACAGCAGGGGTCACCAACGCGGTGTCCGCGGGCACCAGGTAGCCCGTAAGGACCAGATGAGTAGCCCGCTGGCCTGTTCTAAAAATAGCTCAAATAGCAGCACTTACCAGTGAGCTGCCTCTATTTTTTAAATTGTATTTATTTACTAGCAAGCTGGTCTCGACATTTTTAATTCTAAGAGAGACAAAACTCAAATAGAATTTGAAAATCCAAGAAAATATTTTAAAGACTTGGTCTTCACTTGTTTAAATAAATTCATTCATTTTTTTACTTTGCTTCTTATAACTTTCAGAAAGACAATTTTAGAGAAAAAATACAACCTTAAAAATGATTTTAGGATTTTTAAACACATATACCTTTTTACCTTTTAAATCCCTTCCTCTTCTTTCCTGACAATTTAAATCTATGTTCAAGTAAATGTTTTATTTTTTATTGTAAAGAATAATAAATACGTTTTAATTTGATTCTTCGTTTTAGCTTCTGTTTTTTCGACGAAGAATATTTGTGAAATATTTCTTCAAACTTATTATGATCAAAATTCAAAAAAAATATAAATATAAAATTCAAAAAAATTATTCAGGCAAATCTAGAAAAGCTGTAGAATAAAATTTAAATCTTATTTCAAAGTCTTTTGAATTTTTTTTTTTTAAATTTTTGTTCTGGAAAATCTAGAAGAAATAATGATTTGTCTTTGTTAGAAATATAGCTTGGTCCAATTTGTTATATATTCTAACAAAGTGCAGATTGGATTTTAACCTATTTAAAACATGTCATCAAAATTCTAAAATTAATCTTAATCAGGAAAAATTACTAATGATGTTCCATAAATTATTTTTTTATTTTTTTCAAAAAGATTCAAATTAGCTAGTTTTTCTCTTCTTTTTTTCGGTTGAATTTTGAATTTTAAAGAGTCGAAATTGAAGATAAACTATGTTTCAAAATTGAATTGTCATTTTTTTCGTGTTTTCTCCTCTTTTAAACCGTTCAATTAAGTGTAAATATCATTAATTATTAATAATAACATAGAGTTGAAGGTAAATTGAGCAAATTGGCTATTTCTGGCACTTTATTTAAGTGTGTATCAAACTGGTTGCCCTTCGCATTAATCAGTACCCAAGAAGTAGCTCTTGCTTTCAAAAAGGTTGCTGACCCCTGACTTATAGTGTTTCGCTGCTTCGGTGAAAACAAACGGAGCGCCAGGAAGGCGAGGCGAGCCGGATAAATAAGTGTCGGACGGATGCGGCGTGGAGTGGCGTCAGCAGCTTTCTCACTGCTGGCCTCTGCATGTTTGCAGCCGGCTTGACGCAGCTGTCGGCCCGCCGTGATTGATGAGTATCGTCCCTTTTAAAGTGTAAAAGAAAACGTCTCTGTGAGGGGAGACATGATGAAGTGCCGAGACACGCTCGGCGCTTCCGGCCGCTCTTGTTTCTACTTCACCGCGCTCCCTTTTCCTGTCCGTACACTATATTGTCAAAAGTATTTGGCCACCTGCCTTGACTCACATATGAACGCGAAGTGCCATCCCATTCCTAACCCATAGGGTTCAATATGATGTGGGGTTCACCTTTTGCAGCTATTACAGCTTCAACTCTTCTGGGAAAGGCTGTCCACAAGGTTGCGGAGTGTGTTTATAGGAATTTTCCACCGTTCTTCAAAAAGCGTATTGGTGAAGTCGAGAAAGCCTGGCTCTCAGTCTCCGTTCTAATTCATCCCAAAGGTGTTCTATCGCAGTGGTCCCCAACCAGCGATTGGTACCGATTGGTAAAAAAAAAAAGATTAAAAAAATAATGTTTTTTTTATTTTTTATTTTATTTTTTATTTCTTGTGCGGCCCGGTACCGGTCCGCGGACCGATTGGTACCGATTGGTAAAAAAAAAAAAAAAAAAAAAAAAAAAAAAAAAATGTTTTTTTTATTTTTTATTTTATTTTTTATTTCTTGTGCGGCCCGGTACCGGTCCGCGGACCGATTGGTACCGATTGGTAAAAAAAAAAAAATTAAAAAAATAATGTTTTTTTAATTTTTTATTTTATTTTTTATTTCTTGTGTGGCCCGGTACCGGTCCGCAGACCGATTGGTACCTATTGGTAAAAAAAAAAAAAAAAAAAAAAAAAAAAAGTTTTTTTTATTTTTTATTTTATTTTTTATTTCTTGTGCGGCCCGGTACCGGTCCGCGGACCGATTGGTACCGATTGGTACCGATTGGTAAAAAAAAAAATAAAAAAAAAAAATAAAAAAATGTTTTTTTATTTTTTATTTTATTTTTTATTTCTTGTGCGGCCCGGTACCGGTCCGCGGACCGATTGGTACCGATTGGTAAAAAAAAAAAAAATTAAAAAAATAATGTTTTTTTTATTTTTTATTTTATTTTTTATTTCTTGTGCGGCCCGGTACCGGTCCGCGGACCGATTGGTACCTATTGGTAAAAAAAAAAAAAAAAAAAAAAAAAAAAGTTTTTTTTATTTTTTATTTTATTTTTTATTTCTTGTGCGGCCCGGTACCGGTCCGCGGACCGATTGGTACCGATTGGTACCGATTGGTTAAAAAAAAAAAAAAAAAAAAAAAAAAAAAATGTTTTTTTTTATTTTTTATTTTATTTTTATTTCTTGTGCGGCCCGGTACCGGTTCCCGGACCGATTGGTACCGATTGGTAAAAAAAAATAAATTAAAAAAATAATGTTTTTTTTATTTTTTATTTTATTTTTTATTTCTTGTGCGGCCCGGTACCGGTCCGCGGACCGATTGGTACCTATTGGTAAAAAAAAAAAAAAAAAAAAAAAAAAAAGTTTTTTTTATTTTTTATTTTATTTTTTATTTCTTGTGCGGCCCGGTACCGGTCCGCGGACCGATTGGTACCGATTGGTACCGATTGGTACCGATTGGTAAAAAAAATAATAAAAAAAAAAAAAAAAAAAAAAAAAAAAAATTTTTTTTAAAAATGAAATCCCTGTGGGACAAATTTTCAAGCGTTGACCGGTCTGCAGCTACAAAAAGGTTGGGGACCACTGTTCTATCGGGTTCAGGTTAGGACTCTGTGCAGGCCAGTCAAGTTCATCCACACCAGACTCTGTCATCCATGTCTTTTATGTGCCTTGCTATGTGCATTGGTGCACAGTCCTGTTGGAAGAGCAAGGGGCCCGCTCCAAACTGTTCCCACAGAGGTTGGGAGCAGGGAATTGTCCAAAAATATGTTGGTACCCTGGGGCATTTAAAGTTCCTTTTAGTAGAAATAAAGGGCCAAGCCCAACTACTGAACAACAACCATCCATCCATCCATTTTCTACCGCTTGTCCCTTTTTTGGGGTCGCAGGGGGTGCTGGAGCCTATCTCAGCTGCATTCGGCCGGAAGGCGGGGTACACCCTGGACAACCCCACACCATAATTCCTCCGCGGACCTCTCTGTCAGTTTACGTGGCTTAGACCCTTCGTGGCTGAGTTGCTGTTGTTCCCAAATTCTTCCATTATCTTATAATAAAGCCGACTTTGGAATATTTAGGAAATTTCACGACTGGATTTGTTGCACAGACCAACATCCTTCTGACTATCGGGTTCATGTCAGGACTCTGTGCAGGCCAGTCGAGTTCATCCACACCAGACGACCGGATTTGTTGCACAGGTGGCATCCTATGACAGTTCCCACGCTGGAAATCACTGAAGAGCGGCCCATTCTTTTCACAGATGTTTGTAGAAACAGTCTCCGTGCCTAAGTGCTTGATTTTATGCACCTGTGGCCGGGCCAAGTGATTAGCACACCTGATTCTCCCAGGCTAGACTACTGCAACGCACTTCTTGTCGGGATCCAGAAGCTGCAATACATACAAAATAGTGCTGCTAGGATCCTGATGAGAGTGCGGAAACACGACCATATCACACCAACTCTCAAATCCCTTCACTGGCTTCCTGTTCCACTCAGGATTTAATTCAAAGTCTCCCTACTTACCCACCAGTGCCTCCTCAAAAGACTGCTCACCCCCAAATCCTCCACACAACACCTCCGCTCCGGACAGGCTAACCTCCTCCAACCTCCGAGGACAAAGTTCCGCCGCTCCCAGTCTGTGGAACGCTCTCCCTGACCACCTGAGGGCACCACAGACTGTGGATGCTTTTAAAAAAGGCTTAAAAACCCTTCTTTTTTAAAAAAAAAACAACCTTTTTTTTTAGATATATGCATAGTAGTTTTAACTATTTGGCTGTTCTAGTTTTATTAGGGACCGATGTCCCTTTGGGACAGAGGACCCTATTGTATTTCTAGCGTTTTATTATTATACCGCCGCCTCTTTGAGCTGTAATTTGACCCCCTTAACATGCTTCAAAACTCACCAAATTGGACACACGCATCAGGACTGGCGAAAATTGCGATCTAATAACATTTAAAAAAAAAAAAAAAAAACTCAAAATTGCGCTTTAGCGCCCCCTAGGAAGAAAACACTGACAAAACCGCCTCTAACTCCCAGTGGGAATGTCATAGAGACATGAAACAAAAACCTCTATGTAGGTTTCACTTAGACCTATTTTTCATACACTGACAACCTCCAGCAAAAATCAACTGGAAGTTTGCAATTCCCCCTTCAAAACAAAAGTTGAGTAAAAAAAGTCACCTTTTTTCAAACATTATCTCCTCTGAGCGCGTTAGGAGAGAGATTGAATTGAATTCTGATTAAAAGTTAATGAAAGAGTTTTAATTACTGCTCCGGTTTGGATTTTATGAGCCTTCAAAGTCGGTCCCGTCCATCGCTGCTTGCAGCTTTAATTTGTATTTATTTTTTTATTATCTTTTTAAATTTTAAATTTTTATTTTTTTTAATACCTGTAGCACTTTGAGGTTGTTTACTCAATGTAAAATGCGTTTTACAAATAAAATATATTATTATTATTATTATTCTCATCATTTGGATGGGTGGCCAAATACTTTTGGCAATAAAGTCTACTTCCTTTTCTCTTCTTGCTTGCTTACTTGTTGCTTGTTTACCTTTCTTCTGATTTCGCCGGTCCAAATTCACGCATAAATCCCCGACTCCGCGTACCTCCCGGGCCCTCGGCATGACAGTGACTTATTAGTTATGCTGTCTTCTGCAATGTGATATCTTCAAATTTGCCACCTTGTTAAGCTTTGATTAATGCGATTCCATTTCAGCAAAGTAATTGGCCGGGGCCGTGTGTGTGTGTGTGTGTGTGTGTGTGTGTGTGTGTGTGTGTGTGTGTGTGTGTGTGTGTGTGTGTGTGTGTGTGTGTGTCGCGAGCGATACGGCGCCAAGGAACAAACGCCCGCCACATGGTAATGAGGCGATGAGTTTGTTCCACGGACGTCGGGCGAGTGACAGTTATTAATGATTGTTATGATAAACAGGGGCGGCGGATGAGCGGGACCAGACTGACGGGTGTAAAAATAACGCACGCCGGGAAGTAACGCGGCGTTGGGGGAAACAATGGCGGCAGGTTGTCAGAAGAAGAGGTGTAATTACACAGTGTCCTGTCCGAGAGGAGCCGGCGAGACACGGCCCCCGTGATGTACAACTTTAATTGGATCCTCCTTCCTTTTGTGTGTCCGCGCACAGCTGTGTTATGATAGCGTCGCTCTCCTGTGAAGATCGGTGACCCTGCAAAATGTTGGGATTGGTGATCCAAACATGGACTTGCTGCTTGTCGCTGCTCAGTGTCAGAAGTCTGCACGCCCGAGCTTTTATTTCCATAGCACACAAAGCGGCACATTTGGGCTATTAATAGCTCGTTAAACGGTCCTCGTCGGACCCTAATTGGGGTCGTACGTTTCGCGTAGCCTTATTAGCGGGGTTCAGTGCGGGGATTAAAGATTGCACGACCATATCGGCGACCGATGATGACGAATCAACCGATAATAATAAAGGATTGTCGTCTTCATGATTGTCGTGGCTTACCCTACACCAGACCTGGGCAGATTGAGGCCCGTTAAACTTTTCAATCTGGCCCGCCGGACATTCCTAAATACCGTATTTTTCGGACTATAAGTCGCAGTTTTTTTCATAGTTTGGCTGGGCTCCAGTGCGATTTATATATGTTTTTTTCCTTCTTTATTATGCATTTTCGGCAGGTGCGACTTATACTCCGGTGCGACTTATACTCCAAAAAATACGGTATATGTCACCTCGTGATATTTATGTATGTACAATGAGATGTAATTTGAACAGTCTCTTAAAGTGGATCATATTGCTGCTTTGTTTGATTTCTTTACTTCAGTGGTCCCCAACCTTTTTGTAGTGGGGGGGGGTATTTAAAAAAAAAAAAAACATCTTTATTTTTTTAATTTTTTTTTTACATAAATAAATACAATCATGTGTGCTTACGGACTGTATCCCTGCAGACTGTATTGATCTATATTGATATATAATGTATATATTGTGTTTTTTATGTTGATTTCATAAAAAAAAAAAAAATTCTTGTGCGGCCCGGTACCAATCGGTCCGCGGACCGGTACCGGGCCGTGGCCCGGTGTTTGGGGACCACTGCTTTACTTAATCCATTCCATCATTTAATTCCACATACTGATATACTAAAGGTTTTAAGTAGAGATGTCCGATAATATCGGTCTGCCGATATTATCGGCCAATAAATGCGTTAAAATGTAATATCGGAAATTATCGGTATCGTTTTTTTTATCATCAGTATCGTTTTTTTATTTTTTTTTAAAACATTTTTTATTAAATCCACATAAAAAACACAAGATACACTTACAATTAGTGCACCAACCCAAAAAAACTCCCTCCCCCCATTTACACTCATTCACACAAAAGGGTTGTTTCTTTCTGTTATTAATATTCTGCTTCCTACATTATACATCAATATATATCAATACAGTCTGCAAGGGATACAGTCCGTAAGCACACATGATTGTGCGTGCTGCTGGTCCACTAATAGTACTAACCTTTAACAGTTAATTTTACTAATTTTCATTAATTACTAGTTTCTATGTAACTGTTTTTATATTGTTGTACTTTCTTTTTTATTCAAGAAAATGTTTTTAATTTAGTTATCTTATTTTATTATTATTTTGAAAAAGTACCTTATCTTCACCATACATGGTTGTCCAAATTAGGCATAATAATGTGTTAATTCCACGACTGCATATATCGGTTGATATCGGTATCGGTTGATATCGGTATCGGTAATTAAAGAGTTGGACAATATCGGAATATCGGATATTGGCAAAAAGCCATTATCGGACATCCCTAATACTAACCTTTAACAGTTAATTTTTACAAATTTTCATTAATTACTAGTTTCTATGTAACTGTTTTTATATTGTTTTACTTTCTTTTTTATTCAAGAAAATGTTTTTAATTAATTTATCTTATTTTATTTTATTAATTTTTTTTAAAAGTACCTCATCTTCACCATACATGGTTGTCCAAATTAGGCATAATAATGTGTTAATTCCACGACTGTATATATCGATTGATATCGGTATCGGTTGATATCGGTATCGGTAATTAAAGAGTTGGACAATATCGGCATATCGGATATCGGCAAAAAGCCATTATCGGACATCCTTAGTTTTAAGTGTTACGATAGCATTTAATATGTATGTACTTTGCTCATTTTAAGCATACGTGGTGCATTAATTTAAAAAACGCATCCACATTTAGGTTTAACATTTAAAATGTAGCTTTAACATTTAGATGTTTATTCAACATTTGTACTTAACGGCAAGATTTAACATTCAGCTTTAACTTTTAGATTCAACATTCAGGTTCAGATTTAACATTTATGTTTAACTTTTAGATTGAACATTTCGATTGAACATTTAGGTTTAACATTTATATTTATATTTGGATTTAGATTCAACATTTAGGTTTAACATGTAGATTTAGATTAAACATTTAGCTTTTATATTTAGATTTAGATTACACAATTAGCTTTAACGTTTAGATTTAGATTAAACATTCAGCTACAACATTTAGATTTAAAATTTAACATGTAGGTTTAACATTGAGATTCAGGTTAAACATTTGGCTTTAACTTTTAGATTTAGATTACACATTTGGCTTTAATATTTAGTTTTAGATTAAACATTTGGCTTTAACATTTAGATTTAGATTAAACATTCAGCTTTAACATTTAGATTTAAAATTTAACATGTAGGTTTAACATTGAGATTCAGGTTAAACATTTGGCTTTAACTTTTAGATTTAGATTACACATTTGGCTTTAATATTTAGTTTTAGATTAAACATTTGGCTTTAACATTTAGATTTAGATTAAACATTCAGCTTTAACATTTAGATTTAAAATTTAACATTTAGGTTTAACATTGAGATTCAGGTTAAACATTTGGCTTTAACTTTTAGATTTAGATTACACATTTGGCTTTAATATTTAGATTTAACATTTAGGTTTAACATTTAAAATTTAGCTTTAACGTTTAGATGTTTATTTAACATTTGAGTGTGAATGTTGTCTGTCTATCTGTGTTGGCCCTGCGATGAGGTGGCGACTTGTCCAGGGTGTACACCGCCTTCCGCCCGATTGTAGCTGAGATAGGCTCCAGCGCCCCCCGCGACCCCGAAGGGAATAAGCGGTAGAAGATGGATGGATGGATGGATCCAGACATTCGCTTTTTTCCCCACTATATCACTGATATCTACTCACAATGAGAGCAAACAAACATTATAAAACATCACTTACTGTACAAGGTCTGCTGTCATTAGGATGCAGACTGGTAGAATCTTGTTATATTCCCATTTTATTGGAAAATTACTTATAATCCTTGTGAAGAAGGGTTTGAACAGTCTCCTAAAGTGGATCATATTGCTGCTTTTTTGGATTTATTTCCTTAATCCATTCCATCATTTAATTCCACATACTGATATGCTAAAGGTTTTAAGTGTTGTACGCGCATACAAATGTTTTAAATCAGATTTTCCTCCAAGGTTATATTTCTCCTATAAAATATATATATATTTTTTTTAGTAATTTTGTCATTTAACTGTACACTTGTACATTTTCCAGTGCTCTTATTTTACAGTAGAAAGTTGTCATTGAGTGAATGTGTTGCAACATTTCCTGCTATAATAAATACCGTATTTTTCGGACTATAAGTCACAGTTTTTTTCATAGTTTGGCCGGGCTCCAGTGCGATTTATATATGTTTTTTTCCTTCTTTATTATGCATTTTCGGCAGGTGCGACTTATACTCCGGTGCGACTTATACTCCGAAAAATACGGTAATTATTTTAAATCTATAAGATGGAAACTGTAGCTGCCATTATTATGTGCAGTGATGTTTTCTAATGACCGCAAGTCTTACACTATACAAAGTAGAGATGTCCGATAATATGGGCCAATACGGCCGGGTTAACTTATAAAGTGCAATTTTAAATTTCCCGCTAAACTTCCGGTTGAAAAAGCCTTTGGAGGATGACGTATGCACGTGACGTAGCCCGGGGAACAGAGGTATGGCTTCCCATTGAATACAATACAAAAAATCTCTGTTTTCATTTCATAATTCCACAGTATTCTGGACATCTGTGTTGGTGAACCTTTTGCAATTTGTTTAATGAACAATGGAGGCTGCAAAGAAGAAAGTTGTAGGTGGGATCGGTGTATTAGCGGCTGGCTGTAGCAACACAACAAGAAGGACTTACTTGGATAGCAGACGCGCTAGCCGATGCTAGCCGCCAACCACATCTGTGTTGGGGTGAAGTCCTTCGTCGCGCCGTCGATCGCTAGAACACAGGTGAGCACGGGTGTTGATGAGCAGAAGAGGGCTGGCTGGCGTAGGTGGAGCGCTAATGTTTTTATCATAGCTCTGTGAGGTCCGGTTGCTAAGTTGCTAAGTTAGCCTTAGCGTCGTTAGCAACAGCATTGTTAAGCTTTGCCAGGCTGAGAATTATTAACCGTGTAGTTACATGTACATGGTTTAATAGTATTGTTGATCTTCTGTCTATCCTTCCAGTCAGGGTTTTATTTATTTTGTTTCTCCTAATCGATTTGATAATCGTCCATGTCCGAATTGCATCTAAAAATCTATTATTTTGGCAATCAGGACGCCCCTGTTGCTGGACGTGCCTGTCGCTGGTTGGAAATCAGGATGCGTCTGTCGCTGGTTGGCAATCTGGACGTGCCTGTCGCTGGTTGGCAATCTAGGCACGCCTGTCGCTGGTTGGCAATCTGGACGCGCCTGTCGCTGGTTGGAAATTTGGACACGCCTGTCGCTGGTTGGCAATCTGGACGCGCCTGTGCCTGGTTGGCAATCTGGACGTGCCTGTCGCTGGTTGGAAATCAGGATGCGTCTGTCGCTGGTTGGCAATCTGGACGTGCCTGTCGCTGGTTGGCAATCTAGGCACGCCTGTCGCTGGTTGGCAATCTGGACACGCCTGTCGCTGGTTGGCAATCTGGACACGCCTGTCGCTGGTTGGCAATCTGGACGCGCCTGTCGCTGGTTGGAAATTTGGACACGCCTGTCGCTGGTTGGCAATCTGGACGCGCCTGTGCCTGGTTGGCAATCTGGACGTGCCTGTCGCTGGTTGTAAATCAGGATGCGTCTGTCGCTGGTTGGCAATCTGGACGTGCCTGTCGCTGGTTGGCAATCTGGACACGCCTGTCGCTGGTTGGCAATCTGGACGCGCCTGTCGCTGGTTGGCAATCTGGACGCGCCCGTCGCTTGTTGGAAATCAGGACGCGCCTGTCGCTGGTTGGAAATCTGGACGCGCAGTCCCTGGTTGGCAATCTGGACGCGCCTGTCGCTGGTTGGCAATCTGGACGCGCCTGTCGCTGGTTGGCAATCTGGACGCGCCCGTCGCTGGTTGGCAATCTGGACGCTTCTGTGTCTGGTTGGCAATCAGGACACACCTGTCCCTGGAAAAGCGCTATATAGATCTAACCCCTTATTATTATTATTATTATTATTATTATTATTATTACTTGTCCCTGGTTGGCAATCAGGATGCTTCTTCTGTCCGCCTTGTCCTCTGGGCGCTGGCATATGCTTTGCACAGGAGCAATAACAAATTAATTAGGGAATGTACACTTTTCAACCGTTTTCTCTAGGTTGTTTTTACACACAAAATATGCAAATGTCGTCTAAAAAGTTAAAAGACACTACAGAAAACAATATTCTGTAAATCCTTCATAGGGTTATAAAAGTGTTTTCTGCGGATATGCTGCCCCCTATTGATTTGGAGGGCAAGTCATTTATTTTGCCTGCTTGTTTATCGTGTACAATTCACGGAAATATGCATTAGTAGTTGCATTTGTACCAAAGTCAAAAACCACGGTCATCCAGTAAATATTGTTCTGCCATGAAGTTTCACCATAAAACATTCGGGAAGACATTTTATCTTGCTATTTTTTTTCCGGACAGCCTGAACTTTGGGTGACATTTAACCTGTTTGAGCAGGAAAAAAAACCTGCTTAGGGGTCGTGACGATCAGATGACTTTGTCGACCTTTGCCTGAACCTTTTGGCCCGCTGTTGATTTACTGAGGCATGGAGATCAAAGCCGTTTCACTCAGCTTTTGTCAGGCGGGCTGTCGGCGTACGCGGTGCAAGTGTGAACACAACCAATCACCGGAGAACTCCCAGCATGCTCCCGACTTTGAGGAATCCAGTAAAGATGTTGCACTGAACCGGAAAATAAAACCGGAAAAAAATGCTTATTCATATATTTGCATGACTTTTTTCTAGTGCCACAGTGCTTTTTGGTCTGTATGCTAGCAAGCTACTTCTTAGTTTGTATGACCAGGGAAGTGTACCATTTAGTTTCAATTACATTTCTGAGCAAGGAAGATCCTTCCATTGTGACTCCAACCGTAAAAATCTAAACATTCTCACAAAAATTTCCGACAAAAATTTAAAGGCCTACTGAAATGAATTTTTTTTATTTAAACGGGGATAGCAGATCCATTCTATGTGTCATACTTGATCATTTCGCGATATTGCCATATTTTTGCTGAAAGGATTTAGTAGAGAACAACGACGATAAAGTTCGCAACTTTTGGTCTCTGATCAAAAAAAAGCCTTGCCTGTACCGGAAGTAGCGTGACGACACCGGAGGAAGGATTGCTCATATTTTCCTATTGTTTACACCAGCAGCGAGAAAGATTCGGACCGAGAAAGCGACGATTACCCCGTTAATTTGAGCGAGGATGAAAGATTCGTGGATGAGGAACTTGAAAGTGAAGGACTAGAGTGCAGTGCAGGACGGATCTTTTTTTTCGCTCTGACCGTAACTTAGGTACAAGGGTTCCACACTCTCTCCTTTTTCTATTGTGGATCACGGATTTGTATTTTAAACCACCTCTTGAAAATGAGAGTCGAGAACGCGAAATGGACATTCACAGTGACTTTTATCTCCACGACAATACATCGGTGAAGCTCTTTAGCTACTGAGCTAACGTGATAGCATCGGGCTTTACTGCATATAGAAACAAATAAGTCCCTGACTGGAAGGATAGACAGAAGATCAACAATACTACCAAACTCTGGACGTGTAAATAAACGGTTAATGCTTTCCAGCCTGGCGAAGCTTAGCAATGCTGTTGCTAACGACGCCATTGAAGCTAACTTAGCTACGGAAACTCGACAGAGCTATGCTAAAAACATTAGCTCTGCACCTACGCCAGCTCTCATCTGCTCATCACGACCCGTGCTCACCTGCGTTCCAGCGATCGACAGTACGACGAAGGACTTCACCCGATCACCGATGCGGTCGGCGGCCCGGAGACGGAGGAAGTCAAGGTGAGGTCGCCGGCTAGCGCGTCTGCTATCCATCTCAAAGTCCTCCTGGTTGTGTTGCTACAGCCAGCCGCTAATACACCGATCCCACCTACAACTTTCTTCTTTGCAGTCTCCATTGTTCATTAAACAAATTGCAAAAGATTCACCAACACAGATGTCCAGAGTACTGTGGAATTTTGGGATGAAAACAGAGCTTTTTTGTATTGGATTCAATGGGTCCGAATACTTCCGTATCAACCGTTGACGTCACGCGCATACGTCATCATACATAGAGGTTTTCAACCGGAAGTGTGCCGGGAAATTTAAAATGTCACTTTATAAGTTAACCCGGCCGTATTGTCATGTGTTGCAATGTTAAGATTTCATCATTGATATATAAACTATCAGACTGCGTGGTCGCTAGTAGTGGCTTTCAGTAGGCCTTTAACTGCCAGGCTATTATCTAATTTGTGGATAGTGACATGAGTTTTTAAACAACAGGAAAAGTTATTTCCTCAGTGAAAATTGTTATCAGGTTTGAATTACATAGTAACACATTTTTTGGGTTGAGTTGCACCTATGCTAACTAGCCAATGATCAGTTGTCGATCAAAATAATAGGTTTTTTGGTTGGGTTTTAAGTCGTTGCAGAGGAAGTGATCTACGTTTCCATATACAACTTCTACGCTTCATAAACAATACCGATATTGGAGCCTTGAGTATTGCCGAGTACCGATATTGAGCCGATATCAACACAAACCATACACGATTTTATAAGTTTGTCGTGTGGAGTGTTGGAAAAAGCTTGATCAAGTGACAGGTATGAATAACACTAACCTATTTAGTAGGTTAGTGGACTTATGCTGTCTTTAAGTCGAAGTGGAAAGGTAATTGTTTGATATCTGATATCCTTTTGTTTGCAGCGATTCAGGAGTTGCAAGCTGACACGAACTAAAACCAATGGGGTCAAGTCATAAAAATGGGGTCCCACAGTACATTTTTGGGGTCCCACTTTTTTGTAACCGTTTTGACAACAAATGATAAATGTATGCTAAATGTTTTTATATCTCACATTCTATATTGTGTTTTGGAAAAAGGTTGTCATAAACGTTACTTAATTCGTAAAAAAAATTATACAAAAAAACAAACACATTATTTACTCAGTTATAAACATTAATTCATGGATCTAAACTTTACAGCTCCAGGTATTTTTTCCCCTATATTTTCATTTAATAATTTGTAGGTGTATTTATTTCGGTATAAAAGTGTAACAAGTTTTTTGCTTCGGTCATGCAATGATGATAATGGTGTGCCAGGGTAAACATACATATGACACATTTAATTGATTATTCTCACCTATATGTACTGCGGATCATCATTCGTTTAAAAACCGCCACATTTTCACTTCCATGGCAAATAATGCCAACAAACTTAGAATTCTGCAAGTTAGTTTCAATGTCATTTAATAGAGTGGCACTCAAACTCGATATACCATATTTGTGATGGATCAAACTTTCAGCGAGTCAAATTTTAAGAAATTGTACCGGAAAGTGCATTACTTTGAAGTCAACCGATAATTGATAGTAATTCATTTGACCCGGAGAATATAAACAAAACAAAACACCACACAAGAAAAAACAAGCAAACCGGGATTTCCGAAAATTTGCGTCCGATTTGATTTCAATGCGTAAAAAGGCACAAAGAGTGTGTTAATGCCAACACTGAAAAACTTTAGCTTCATTTTATACAGCTAAACACATGCTCTGTTGTTTCTTTAAAGGCCTACTGAAAGCCACTACTACCGACCACGCAGTCTGATAGTTTATATATCAATGATGAAATCTTAACATTATAAGACATGCCAATACGGCCGGGTTAACTTATAAAGTGACATTTTAAATTTGCCGCTACACTTCCGGTTCGAAACGCCTCTGAGGATGACGTATGCGCGTGACGTAGACCGGGGAACACGGGTATGCCTTCCACATTGAAGCCAATACGAAAAAGCTCTGTTTTCATTTCATAATTCCACAGTATTCTGGACATCTGTGTTCGTGAATCTGTTGCAATCATGTTCATTGCATTATGGAGAAGGAAGCTGAGCAAGCAAAGAAGAAAGTTGTCGGTGCGAAATGGACGTATTTTTCGAACGTAGTCAGCAACAACAGTACACAGCCGGCGCTTCTTTGTTTACATTCCCGAAAGATGCAGTCAAGATGGAAGAACTCGGATAACAGAGACTCTAACCAGGAGGACTTTTGACTTCGATACACAGACGCCTGTAGAGAACTGGGACAACACAGACTCTTACCAGGATTACTTTGATTTGGATGACAAAGACGCAGACGTGCTACTGTGAGTATGCAGCTTTGGCTTCTAAACATTTGATCGCTTGACCGTATGTGCGCAACTTTTTTTTTGCGTATGTACGTAACTTTTTTTTAAATATATAAGCTTTATGAACCTTGGGTTAGGTGAACGGTCTTTTGGGCTGAGTGATTGTGTGTGTTGATCAGGTGTTTGAATTGTATTGGCGTGTTCTATGGAGCTAGGAGCTAGCATAGGAGCTAGGAGTTAGCATAACAAAGACGTATGTGTTTTTATGCAGGATTAATTTGTGGCATATTAAATATAAGCCTGGTTGTGTTGTGGCTAATAGAGTATATATATGTCTTGTGTTTATTTACTGTTTTAGTCATTCCCAGCTGAATATCAGGTCACCCCCGGCTCTCACAGCATCTTCCCTATCTGAATAGCTTCAACTCCCCACTAGTCCTTCACTTGCACTTTACTCATCCACAAATCTTTCATCCTCGCTCAAATTAATGGGGAAATTGTCGCTTTCTCGGTCCGAATCTCTCTCACTTCATGCGGCCATCATTGTAAACAATAGGGAACTTTGCGTATATGTTCAACTGACTACGTCACGCTACTTCCGGTAGGGGCAAGCCTTTTTTTTATCAGATACCAAAAGTTGCAATCTTTATCGTCGTTGTTGTATACTAAATCATTTCAGCAAAAATATGGCAATATCGCGAAATGATCAAGTATGACACATAGAATAGATCTGCTATCCCCGTTTAAATAAAAAAAAATCATTTCAGTAGGCCTTTAATGGCACACATGGGAAAAAAAAGATTTAATCTCCGTACTGTACACTTTTATTTTGAAGGTTAATTACCAGTGGAAATAACTCCTGCATCTAAGCTACAGTGGGGTCCCACTTGAGCGGTCAATGAGTCAGAGTGCTGATTAAAGGGACGCTGCTAAAAACGCTCCACCAAACTAGTCAAAATGTCAGTCAAGTTCCCTGCGATGAATTATGGGTAGATGGTCGGAGACGTTGTGGTTATTCGGATTGATTTCTTACAAAGGCGGGGAGGGCGGGGGGGGACTTCAGTAATGGTTTTCGTTGGCGCTAAGTAGCCTGATTGGAATTTCAGGGCCCTACATTACCCATTATCCAAGTTTTCCAACACGCTGTCATCGTTGACAGCTGGATTATAATTTTTCTGTTGCCGAACAATTGCAATGACAGCGGTTGAGCAAAACTTGGACCAGACAAAGGGAGGACGCAGAGCTCCAACAGGAAATGTGCTGCCAACATTTGTGTGCACTTTGTGTTAGGAAGTGAGAAGTCCTGCTTTCTGTCTATTGCTCGGGGGGGCGGGGGGGGGAGGGTGGGGGGGGGGGGAGGACGGCTTTTCCAGATTGTCCAAATATGCACAGAAAACAGGACCGGCGGTTGATGAACGAGCTGCTAAAAGTGTTTCTACATACCTCCGACCCGCTCTCCCGTCAAGTAGAAAGATGACAATAACAAAAGATAAAAGTGGTAATTATATGATTGGAGATGGGCTGTCCGAGCCAGTTTGTCATAGGCGGGTGTTGTCAGCACGCAGTGAGTGTTGTGTTGTGTTGGCCCCGCTCCCGTTTCCATGCTGCTTGCTTCTTGGCGCTGTCACCCCGACTCTCTTCACGGTTCCATTCGGTTCCCCCCCACCCCCCCCACCCCCGCCCACTTTCTTTTGAAGCCTGATATTCGGGGACCATATGGAGCCCATCCCTTTTGTCTTCGTCTTCTCCGTATCACGAGGACTCCCGGCTGGTCTGGCGGTTGACTGTCAGCTCGGGCTAGGCTCGGGTTTGTTGACGTGTATAGCCAGGCGGCGGACTGCGGGCCTGATGTTGGAAGCCACTTTCGATTAGGTGGAGAAGACACTGACGCCCGGGTGTCCACCAGTGTATCGGGAGAAGACAGCTGCAGAGCGTGAAACTTGTTGATCCAACTTAGAAGGAATGCTGGACATCTTTGAGAGATGCCTAAGACCAGGGACACGTGGTTATGTTTGAGGAGTGTGGCGAAGGCGAGCTGCCCTCATTGGCCGCCCGTCTACACTCCCCTCCACAAGCTGCTCCAACTTCCTCTTTGGGCGAAGTCGGGCTCGGCCATTCATGTCCAGCTGGACTTGGGGGCGATTCCTCCTCCTTCTCCTGGTCCTTGCTGGCCAACTCTCAAACTGAACATTTGTGTTTAGGACCGTCAAATTGTCGCATTGGTTCTATTCTGCAATCTCTTTTGGAGAGTATTTCCAATCTTATTTCAAGTTCTGATTATTTATTTTATGCAAATTGGCGGTTGTCATGAATAGTTTAGCCTAGGAGCCTACTGAAAGCCACTACTAGCGACCACGCAGTCTGATAGTTTATATATCAATGATGAAATCTTAACATTGCAACACATGCCAATACGGCCGGGTTAACTTATAAAGTGACATTTTAAATTTCCCGGCAAACTTCCGGCTGAAAACGTTTCGATATGATGACGTATGCGCGTGACGTCAATAGTTGAAACGAAAGTATTCGGAGCCCATTGAATCCAATACAAAAAGCTCTGTTTTCATCTCAAAATTCCACAGTATTCTGGACATCTGTGTTGGTGAATCTTTTGCAATTTGTTTAATAAACAATGAAGACTGCAAAGAAGAAAGTTGTAGATAGGATCGCTGTATTAGCGGCGGACTACAGCAACACAACCAGGAGGACTTTGAGATGGATAGCAGACGCACTAGCCGCCGACCTCACCTTGACTTCCTCCGTCTCCGGGCCGCCGACCGCATCGGTCATCGGGTGAAGTCCTTCGTCGTACCGTCGATCGCTGGAACGCAGGTGAGCACGGGTCGTGATGAGCAGATGAGAGCTGGCGTAGGTGCAGAGCTAATGTTTTTAGCATAGCTCTGTCGAGGTTCCGTAGCTAAGTTAGCTTCAATGGCGTTGTTAGCAACAGCATTGCTAAGCTTCGCCAAGCTGGAAAGCATTAACCGTATAGTTACATGGAGCCTACTGAAAGCCACTACTAGCAACCACGCAGTCTGATAGTTTATATATCAATGATGAAATCTTAACATTGCAACACATGCCAATACGGCCGGGTTAGATTATTAAAGTGCAATTTTAAATTTCCCGCGAAACATCCTGCTGAAAACGTCTCGGTATGATGACGTTTGCGCGTGATGTCCCGGATTGTAGCGGACTTTTTGGGACAGCATTGTGGCCAGCTATTAAGTCGTCTGTTTTCATCGCAAAATTCCACAGTATTCTGGACATCCGTGTTGGTGAATCTTTTGCAATTTGTTTAATGAACAATGGAGACAGCTAAGAAGAAAGCTGTAGGTGGGAAGCGGTGTATTAGCGGCCGGCTGCAGCAACACAACCAGGAGGACTTTGAGTTGGATACGCGCTACCGTGAGTACGCAGCTGCGGCTTCCAAACATTTGATCGCTTACGTGACATGCACATAGCGTGCCGCTATGTGCATGTCACGTACGTAACTTTGGGGAAATATATGTGCTGTATGAACTCTGCGGAGGTGAACGGTACTTTGGGCTGTGGGATTGAGTGTGTTATGCGGGTGTTTGATTTGTATTGGCGGGTTATATGGACGGGAGGGGGGAGGTGTTTGTTATGCGGATTAATTTGTGGCATATTAAATATAAGCCTGGTTGTGTTGTGGCTAATAGAGTATATATATGTCTTGTGTTTATTTACTGTTTTAGTCATGAATATCAGGTCCCACCCGCCTCTCACAGCATCTTCCCTATCTGAATCGCTTCCACTGCCCTCTAGTCCTTCACTTTCACTTTCCTCATCCACAAATCTTTCATCCTCGCTCAAATTAACGGGGTAATCGTCACTTTCTCGGTCCGAATCGCTCTCGCTGCTGGTGGCCATGATTGTAAACAATGTGCAGATGTGAGGAGCTCCACAACCTGTGACGTCACGCTACTTCCGGTACAGGCAAGGCTTTTTTTTATCAGCGACCAAAAGTTGCGAACTTTATCGTCGTTGTTCTCTACTAAATCCTTCCAGCAAAAATATGGCAATATCGCGAAATGATCAAGTATGACACATAGAATGGATCTGCTAAATAAGAACATTTAATTTCAGTAGGCCTTTAACTGACTTTGAGGATGAAGGAGCATGCTTGTATTAGACTTTCGGATTGTTATCAGTCATTGGTATCTTATAGTGTTTAGGGATGATGTTTGATAAGAAATTATCGAAATCGAGCCCATTATCGAACCGATTCCTTATCGATTCTCTTATCGAATCCAGATAGGTTGTTGTATATGGAAAAAAACACAATATTTGGTTTAACAAAAGCTCACTTTTATTTTATAAGAAATTTAAAAAAATATATGTATACATTGACTGTTGTTACCCACCTAAAAAAATAAAATAAAATAAATAAATATTGACTGTTGTTACCCATGGTATGGTATTTTGTTTTTTTTGTCATAAAAAGATACAATCATGTGTGCTTACGGACTGTATCCCTTGCAGACTGTATTGATATATATTGATATATAATGTAGGAACCAGAAATATTAATAACAGAAAGAAACAACCCTTTTGTGCGAATGAGTGTAAATGGGGGAGGGAGGTTTTTTGGGTGGGTGCACTAATTGTAAGTGTATCTTGTGTTTTTTATGTGGATTTAATTTAAAAAAATAAATAAAAAATGTTCACCAATCGATCCACGGAGCGGTGGTTGCGGACCACTGGTGTAGGCTACAAGATAACGTTAACGTTATCAGACACATACAAAAAGGCTAACGTTAACGTTACCGTTAGCCACTGACTATGCTTAGGTAACGTTAGTCCAGCTAACATTACTGCAGTCCTGGATTGACATACGAGGTAACGTTATTTTAGCCTAAAGGCTACGAGTGAGCAGACATGGAAATTAACCGGCAACAGTTAACGTTAGTTACTCACCAGCACTATCGCTGGAATTGGCGCTGCTTCTCCACGACACCTTTCTCTAACCTTCAGGTTATGTGCAGCCTGAACATGTTTCAACATGCTTGTTGTACCCCCCCCCCCCCCCCCCCCTTACATGAGAGCGAAGCCTGGCAATAATTGCAGATCGCCGTTTCCTCGTCGTATTTTTTTGTAAAATGAAGCCATGCCTTGAGGCGTTTTTTTCCGGTCCATTGTTGTTGCTGCTTTCTGTATCTGCTGCCTAATAACCGAGCTACGTCATTTCCTGGGACGTGTCACAGGGCATTTCCTGTGGGATGAAGAACCGACTCTTTTTCTTTACTATAGTGGCCTCGATAACGAGAACCGGTTCTCAAAAAGGGATTCGAGTCCATGGAATCGGTTCTTTTCTTATCGAACAACCGGGAGAACCGGTTTCGAACCTAATAGTGTTGTCCCGATACCAATGTATTTTGATCCTTTTTTTTAAATAAAGGGGACCACAAAAAATGACATTATTGGCTTTATTTTAACCCTTGTGTAATGTTCATACTGTTGTTACTCAGCCAGCATTTGTGGGTCTGACGCACCCGTCTCATTTTGTGGCTCTTAATGCCTCACAATCAAACATTTTTATGTTAAAATACTGAACAGATGTTTTACCTTATCCCAATAAACATCTGTTCAGTATTTTAACATAAAAGTGTTGGATTAAAAGCCACAAAATGCAACGGGTCCATCAGACCCACAAACGCTGGCTGAGTAACAACAATATGAACGTTGCACGGAAAATTTATCTGCCAGTTTCTGCATCACACAGGGATTCTTATTTTGTGTTTCTGCACCTGCGGTTACCCACACAAGGTTGCAACATTGTTTGTCAACACTGTCTGCTCTCATTTTCTCGCACATTTGACCCTCTGACGTTCTGTGTACCTACACTCTGTCCTCCTCCTGTCTAGGCCTGCTGTTTGGGTGTGTGGGTGGGTGGGTGGTTGTGTGTGGTACACAGAACATCAATTTCCACACTTCTATAAGCCCCGGGTCCAGTGGACCCGGACATCTTATATGTAATAGAAATGTGTAGGGGGGGGGGGGGTGTATGGTGTGTGGTCATTAAATATGTATTCTGATATATTTTCTTCACAGAAAATGAGCCAAAGTCAGCGTGTCTCATTTTAAAAAATTAATTAATTGTATTGTGGTGACCCAAACCATATAATGAGAGACATTCACCTAAGAGGACACTGTAGCTTTAAGAGAAGAAGCGGAGCGGGAGTTAGCAACGTCCGCTTCCGGGTTGAGAGGTCGTTGTTGTTGTCGAATGTATGACATGCTAGGTTGGAGCTAGTAAACTTCCTCGACTACGCTCACGTCTCCTGTCTCGTTGTTTACAAACTCCACATTGGTGACCCCGAGAATACGAACTACGAATACGAGCATGTCAGACAATGAAGGCGCTGACAATTTGGTTGACGCGGTACCCGCAGACGGAGTAGCTGCTGCTAACAACAACATGGCTAACGCGGGAATCTACGCCGCTACTGTGAAGTTACCCGATTTCTGGCAGCATAACCCACGGCCGTGGTTTCAACACGTGGAAGCCCAGTTCCAGCTAAGGGGAATAACGCAGGATTCTACGAAGTACTTCCATGTAGTGGCGGCGTTGGACGCATCAACGACGGCGCGAGCGATGACACTGTTGGAGGCTCCACCGCCTGCTGGCAAATACGATGCTTTAAAGACTTTCCTCCTGAAGTTATTTGAGCTGTCGGAGCTGGAAAAAGCGGACCGTTTACTGTCCCTACATGGCCTTGGTGACGGGAAACCGTCTGAACTGATGGAAAAAATGCTGTCTGTGCTGGGATCAGCCGACCCGGCGTTTCTGTTTACACACATTTTCCTGAGGCAGCTCCCCGCACCGGTACGCACACCGATAGCCAGTTCTCCACTAGCCGCCTCCAAGGACTACCGTGCTTTGGCCGCTGAGGCGGACAGGGTTTTCCTGGCCAACCGGCAACAGTTTGTGCATGCCCTGCTGCCCCACCAGGCCGTCCCGCCACCTCCTGTGGATGACTATGTGGACACCGCGGCTGCGGTGACGGCTCGCCGCCAACCTGAAGACGGGCTCTGTTTTTACCATGCCAGGTTCGGGGCCAAGGCGAAGCAGTGTCGCAAACCCTGCAGTTACAGGATTCAGGGAAACGCCAGGGCCGGCGCTCGTTAGCGGCTATGGGCGCCGGCCGTGACTGCAAGCTGTTGTTCATCAGGGACTCCTTGTCGGGCCGGCGGCTGCTGGTGGACTCTGGTGCGCAACGCAGTATACTACCAGCACAAGCTGTGGACACGATGACCGGCAGCCACGGCCCCCAGATGGACGCCGCCAACGGCACCTCCATTCGGACGTACGGTGTCAGGCGCGTGGATGTTAGTTTTGGCGGCCGACGGTTCGGTTGGGATTTTGTGATGGCTGCTGTATCCACCCCGCTGCTAGGTGCGGATTTCCTCTGCGCGTTCAACCTGCTGGTGGATATTAAGAACTGTCGCTTGATTGATGCCGTCTCTTTTGCGTCATACCCCTGCACGCTTGGGGGGGCTGGGGCGTTGTGCCTCGCTAACACACTCGCCACCGGGGATCCATACCAACGCCTGCTCGCCGGTTTCCCTGGGCTCACCACGCCCACCTTTTCCTCGGCGGTGGCCAAGCACGGTGTGGAACATCACATCGCCACTGTGGGCCGCCCGGTTTACGCCCGGGCCCGACGCCTCGACTCGTCCAAGCTCGCAATAGCCAGGGAGGAGTTTTCGATGATGGAACGCCTCGGCATTGTCCGCCGTTCGGACAGCCCGTGGGCTTCTCCGCTACATATGGTTACTAAGGCCGGCGGGGGTTGGCGCCCTTGCGGAGACTTCCGTCGCCTAAACAACGCCACGACCCCCGACCGGTACCCCATACCGCACATCCAAGATTTCTCTTCCCACTTGGCGGGCGCTACCATCTATTCCAAAATTGACTTAGTGCGAGGCTACCACCAGGTACCGGTACACCCGCGAGATGTCCCAAAAACGGCTGTCATCACACCCTTCGGGCTCTTCGAGTTCTTACGTATGCCGTTTGGCCTTACGGGGGCGGCGCAGACGTTCCAACGTCTTATGGACTCTGTGCTCCGGGACATGCCATTTTTGTTTGTGTACTTGGACGACATCCTTGTGGCCAGCGCGTCGGTGGAGGAACACATGACACACCTCAGGCAGCTGTTCGAGAGGCTTAGCGAGCACGGCCTCATCATCAACCCAGCCAAGTGTCAGTTCGGGGAGTCGTCCATCACCTTCCTCGGGCACCACATCACTCCGCAGGGGGCCGTTCCCCTGCCCGACAGGGTTGAGGCTGTCGCCGCGTTCCCCCGTCCCCCTACTGTACAGGCCTTGCAGGAGTTTTTGGGCATGGTGAACTTTTATAACCGTTTCCTGCCTCGTGCTGCACACGTCATGCGTCCCCTTTATGGGGCCCACCGGGGGAAGAAGTCTAAGGACAAGTTGGACTGGTCCCCAGAGATGGATGAGGCTTTTGAGGCTGCCAAGTCTGCGCTGGCCAATGCTGCGCTGCTAGCTCACCCGTCGCCGGCCGCCCCTATAGCCCTTACGACGGACGCCTCCGACTATGCCGTGGGGGCCGTATGTGAGCAGTGGGTGGCTGGTGGATGGCAGCCATTGGCGTTCTTCAGTAAACAGCTCCGGGAAAATGAGCGCAAGTACAGCACCTTTGATAGGGAGCTACTGGGACTTTTCCTCGCAACCAGACACTTTCGGTTCCTGTTGGAGGGCCGGCAGTTCACCGCTTTCGTGGACCACAAACCGCTGACGTTCTGCATGGCCAAAACTTCGGAGCCGTGGTCTGGGCGTCAGCAGCGCCATCTCGCGGCGGTCTCTGAGTTCACTACGGACATACAACATGTGTCTGGCAAGGATAACTTTGTCGCCGACTGCCTTTCACGGGCTGTTGTTAACTCCGTTCACTTGGGGCTCGACTACGCCGCTATGGCAGCGGACCAGGCCAAGGACGCGGCCGTGCAGGACTACCGGTCGGGCCCTACGGCGCTGCGCCTGGAGGACGTGGCGTTCGACGCGGCTAACACTACCCTCCTCTGCGACGTCTCCACCGGCCAACCGCGACCCCTGGTGCCTGCTTCCTGGCGGCGCCGGGTTTTCGACACCGTCCACGGCCTTTCACATCCTGGGGTGAAGGCCTCGACCAAGATGGTGAGTGTCAAGTTTGTTTGGCCGGGGCTCCGCAAGGATGTTAGAGCCTGGGCCAGCTCGTGTGTGGCGTGCCAGCGCGCCAAGGTGCACCGCCATACCAAAGCCCCTTTGGCGCCGTTTGTGGTTCCAGAGAGGCGGTTCGACCACGTGAATGTTGACCTTGTGGGCCCTCTGCCTCCCTCCCGTGGTTATACCTTCCTCCTCACTATTGTGGACAGGGCTACCAGATGGCCGGAGGCTATCCCCTTGTCCTCGACGACGGCCGCGGAGGTGGCACGGGCGTTCATCGGCTGCTGGGTGGCCCGTTTTGGCACGCCTGGTGACATCACAAGCGACCGAGGCTCCCAATTTACCTCTGAGCTCTGGACGGCGGTTGCTGAGCACCTCGGGATGAAGATCCACCGCACTACTGCCTACAACCCGCAGAGCAACGGACTGTGCGAGCGGTTCCATCGGGACATGAAAGCAGCTCTGCGGGCCAGCCTCACGGGCGGCGACTGGGTGGACCGGCTTCCGTGGGTCATGCTCGGCCTGCGTTCAGCCCCTAAGGAGGACCTCCAGGCATCCGCCGCGGAGCTGGTGTATGGCGAGCCTCTACGGGTTCCAGGGGCGTTCCTTCCGACTGCTACGGCTCCCTGGTCGCCCGCCTCTCACCTCAGTGCGTCCCGGAGCGCTGCTGACGCCTTCGTTCCCGTTCCGACGTCTCGACACTGCCTTCCCCAGTCCTACGTCCCCAAGGATCTGCCATCGGCGAAATACGTCTTCATAAGACACGACAGCCATCGGTCCCCGCTGCAGCCTCCATACGACGGGCCCTTCCGTGTCCTGGAGGCGGGGGATAAGAACTTTGTGGTAGACATGGGGGGCAGACCGGAGCGGGTGGCTATAGACCGTCTCAAGCCTGCTCACGTGGACATTGGGGAGCCGGTGCAAGTGGCCCTGCCGCCGCGACGGGGGCGCCCTCCTCGGTCGGCCCCTGCGCCTGCCTCTCTTCCGGCCCCAGCTCCACCTGTGGCTCGCGTTTCGGGCCCATCTGTTTCCCCTCCTGTCAAGCACAGCCGTTATGGACGGAAGGTCCTCCCCCCGGCCCGTCACCTGTTGTCCCATTGACTTTGCACTGTGTTGGTTACTGTTCATTTACTGCAGGGTCATGTTTTTCTGTTATGCAATTGCACTTTTTCTGTTTTGCAGGGTTTTGTGTAGGTGAATTCTGGGGGGGCCTGTGTGGTGACCCAAACCATATAATGAGAGACATTCACCTAAGAGGACACTGTAGCTTTAAGAGAAGAAGCGGAGCGGGAGTTAGCAACTTCCGCTTCCGGGTTGAGAGGTCGTTGTTGTTGTCGAATGTATGACATGCTAGGTTGGAGCTAGTAAACTTCCTCGACTACGCTCACGTCTCCTGTCTCGTTGTTTACAAACTCCACAGTATCCATTTTTCTTTGAATAAAAAATGAAAACGGGTCCCACAGACCCGAACACCACAACAAAAAAATCTTACGGTGCAATAAACGTATGTTTCTTATTGCAAGTTTGTCCTTAAATAAAAAGGTGAAAATACAAGACAACTTGTCTTAGACTTAAGACTAACTTTATTGATCCACAAGGGAAATTGTTCCACACAGTAGCTCCGTTACAAAGGATGGAAAGTGTAAGGATGGAAAGGATAATGCAGGTGGTTAGAGTGTCCACCCTGAGATTGGTAGGTTGTGAGTTCAAACCCCGGCCGAGTCATACCAAAGACTATAAACTTGGGACCCATTACCTGCCTGCTTGGCACTCAGCATCAAGGGTTGGAATTGGGTGTGATACTTTTCCGTACTTTTAGATACTTTTTATAAATAAAGGGGACCACGGAAAATGGCATTATTGGCTTTATTTTAACAAAAAATCTTACGGTGCAATAAACATATGTTTCTTGTTGCAAGGTTGTCCTTAAAGGCCTACTGAAAGCCACTACTAGCGACCACGCAGTCTGATAGTTTATATATCAATGATGAAATCTTAACATTGCAACACATGCCAATACGGCCGGGTTAACTTATAAAGTGACATTTTAAATTTCCCGCCACACTTCCGGTTCAAAACGCCTTTGGAGGATGACGTATGCGCGTGACGTAGCCAGTAGAACAGAGGTATGGCTTCCCCATTGAAGCCAATACGAAATAGCTGTTTTCATGTCATTATTCCACAGTATTCTGGACATCTGTGTTGGTGAATCTGTTGCAATTTGTTCATTGCATTATGGAGAAAGAAGCTGAGCAAGCAAAGAAGAAAGTCGGTGCGAAGCGGAGTATTTTGCGAGGGAAGTCAGCAACACAACACAGCCGGTGTTTCATTGTTTACATTCCCGAAAGATGCAGTCAAGATCGAAGAACTCGGACAACAGAGACTCTTACCAGGAGGACTTTGACTTCGTTAACAGACGCAGACGCGATACCGTGAGTACGCTTCCAAACATTTGATCGCTTGCTATAATTAGCTCGAGCTAGGAGCTAGGAGCTAGCATAACAAACACTTAGGTGTTTGTTATGCGGGATTCATTTGTGGCATATTAAATATAAGCCTGGTTGTGTTGTGGCTAATAGAGTATATATATGTCTGTAGTCATTCCCAGCTGAATATCAGGTCCCACCCGCGCGCTTCCAAACATTTGATCGCTTGCCCGTACGTGCGTGTCATGTATGTAACTTTGGTTAAATATATAAACTTTATGAACCTTGGGTTAGGTGAACGGTTGTTTGGGCTGAGTGATTGTGTGTGTTGTGCAGGTGTTTGAATTGCATTGGCGGGTTTTATGCACGGGATCCCGTCCATATACCGCTCGAGCTATAACTAGCTCGAGCTAGTAGCTAGCAGCTAGGAGCTAGCATAACAAACACCTAGGTGTTTTTATGCGGGATTAATTTGTGGCATATTAAATATAAACCTGGTTGTGTTGTGGCTAATAGAGTATATATATGTCTTGTGTTTATTTACTGTTGTAGTCATTCCCAGCTGAATATCAGGTCCCACCCGGCTCTCACAGCATCTTCCACTCCCCACTAGTCCTTCACTTGCACTTTCCTCATCCACAAATCTTTCATCCTCGCTCAAATTAATGGGGAAATCGTTGCTTTCTCGGTCCGAATCTCTCTCACTTCTGGCCGCCATCACTGTAAACAATAGGGAACTTTGCGTATATGTTCAACTGACTACGTCACGCTACTTCCGGTAGGGGCAAGCCTTTTTTTTATCAGATACCAAAAGTTGCGATCTTTATCGTCGTTGTTCTCTACTAAATCCTTTCAGCAAAAATATGGCAATATCGCGAAATGATCAAGTATGACACATAGAATAGATCTGCTATCCCCGTTTAAATGAAAACATTTCATTTCAGTAGGCCTTTAAATAAAACAGTGAAAATACAAGACAACTTGTCTTAGACTTAGACAAACTTCCCACCCACAATAATTGCGACTACATTCGATAAACGTGTCGTTGTTTTTAAGCGGTTGCAATTATTGACATCTGCCATTTTTGCACGATTAAAACCGTGACCCGGAATGGCTTGAAATACAACGGGAAATACTCCAGTAAGTCAAGAAATTGACTGAAATACTGCAGAATGGTAGCGATGGAGCAGGCTTTCATAATGACTTTAGTACAAGTGAATAAGTGATTATGGCGCCACTGTCAGCGCTCATTAGACCCGAGCTAACGTACAAGACCTTATTGTAATAGCGATTATCGGCGGTCCTTGGTGACCATCTTCATCAGTCACTTAAAACTAATTGGACTAAGGTGGCATCACTCGGACCAGCACTCTTTGTCACAATGATGCAACTATTTCAAGACTAAAATGGTCGGGTGCTGTTGAACGACCCACAGATGGTTCAAAGAAAGAGAGAGAGATATAAGGGGACAGCCAAAGAGTTCACTTTGCTTAGTGGAGTGTAGTGACACCTGTCTTATGCACGCCATCAACTTAATCCCGTCACATGACAGCCGAGGCCGCAGGGAGCGAGAGGTCAGAATGGGGAAGAAATACTTTTCCAAGCGGCTAAGTCGGCGGGGTAAATATTGTTTTTGAATTGTATTTACCGTATTCTTCGGACCGTAGGGCGCATTACCGATGAGCGGGTCTGTTCAGGTCTATTTTCATACAAACCCCGTTTCCATATGAGTTGGGAAATTGTGTTAACTGTAAATATAAACCGAATACAATGATTTGCAGATCATTTTCAACCCATATTCAGTTGAATATGCTACAAAGACAACATATTTGATGTTCAAACTGATAAGCAAATAATCATTAACTTTAGAATTTGATGCCAGCAACACGTGACAAAGAAGTTGGGAAAGGTGGCAATAAATACTGATAAAGTTGAGGAATGCTCATCAAACACTTATTTGGAACATCCCACAGGTGTGCAGGCTAATTGGGAACAGGTGGGTGCCATGATTGGGTATAAAAGTAGATTCCGTGAAATGCTCAGTCGTTCACAAACAAGGACGGGACGAGGGTCACCACTTTGTCAACAAATGCGTGAGCAAATTGTTGAACAGTTTAAGAAAAAACCTTTCCCAAGCAGCTATTGCAAGGAATTTAGGGATTTCACCATCTACGCTCCGTAATATCATCAAAGGGTTCAGAGAATCTGGAGAAATCACTGCACGTAAGCAGCTAAGCCCGTGACCTTCCATCCCTCAGGCTGTACTGCATCAACAAGCGACATCGGTGTGTAAAGGATATCACCACATGGGCTCAGGAACACTTCAGAAACCCACTGTCAGTAACTACAGTTGGCCGCTACATCTGTAAGTGCAAGTTAAAACTCTCCTATGCAAGGCGAAAACCGTTTATCAACAACACCCAGAAACGCCGTCGGCTTCGCTGGGCCTGAGCTCATCTAAGATGGACTGATACAAAGTGGAAAAGTGTTCTGTGGTCTGACGAGTCCACATTTCAAATTTTTTTTGGAAACTGTGGACGTCGGAGGAGGGGGGTAAATCATCTTGCAATGCAGTCTGCTGGAAATTATGGAAAGCGCCGCTGTGGTCAAATTTGTAATTGCCACAAAACACATTAAAAAGATATTCATTAGTCTACTAAACCGCAACAAACGGGGCCATGTGAACCCGCTTCCTCCTGTATGACACATTCGATGACACATTAGGTCACATGATCTATTAAAAGGGACACTATTGGCGTAAATAAGTAGGGATGTCCGATAATGGCTTTTTGCCGATATCCGATATTCCGATATTGTCCAACTCTTTAATTACCGATACCGATATCAACCGATACCGATATCAACCGATATATGCAGTCGTGGAATTAACACATTATTATGCCTAATTTGGACAACCATGTATGGTGAAGATAAGGTACTTTTTTTAAAAAAAATAATAAAATAAGATAACTAAATTAAAAACATTTTCTTGAATAAAAAAAGAAAGTAAAACAATATTAAAAACAGTTACATAGAAACTAGTAATTAATGAAAATGAGTAAAATTAACTGTTAAAGGTTAGTACTATTAGTGGACCAGCAGCACGCACAATCATGTGTGCTTACGGACTGTATCCTTTGCAGACTGTATTGATATATATTGATATATAATGTAGGAACCAGAATATTGATAACAGAAAGAAATGGGGGGAGTTTTTTTGGGTTGGTGCACTAATTGTAAGTGTATCTTGTGTTTTTTATGTTGATTTAATTAAAAAAACAAAACAAAAAAACAAACGATACAGATAATAAAAAAAAACGATACCGATAATTTCCGATATTACATTTTAACGCATTAATTGGACGATAATATCGGCAGGCCGATATTATCGGACATCCCTAGTTAGTATTATTAGTGGAGCAGCAGCACGCACAATCATGTGTGCTTACGGACTGTATCCCTTGCAGACTGTATTGATATATATTGATATATAATGTAGGAACCAGAATATTGATAACAGAAAGAAATGGGGGGAGGGAGGTTTTTTTGGGTTGGTGCACTAATTGTAAGTGTATCTTTTGTTTTTTATGTTGATTTAATAAAAACAAAACAAAAAAAACAACAACAAAAAAACGATACAGATAATAAAAAAACCGATACCGATAATTTCTGATATTACATTTTAACGCATTTATCGGCCGGTAATCGGACATCCCTATAAATAAGGCATACAGTATTTTTAGCCAGGCTGTTACATCACTGGAGAGCGACCTGACGTGATCCCTATCAATGATCGATATTCCGCACAAAAGCAGGTGTGCCGCTGTCATCCATCATGTTGATGGTGATTGATTTTTATTTTTGTTCTCCTCCGGGGTGACGGAGGTCATCCGAGGTCAGCTCTCGCTCATCTTCAAAACAACGCTCCCGACTGCTTTAACTATTTCATGTCGTCAACTGAGAGAGCAGACAGAACATTTTTTTGGGGGAAAAAAAGAGTGTAAGCGCTGGAATATGTTACTCATCTTGCAGCCACAATAGGAAGTGAAGCACTTTAAAATTGCTTTAAAATGGAAAATAAATAAATAAATCCATCACTATTTGGTTGAAAATGTTTCCTAAATCCATAAGCTAAGTCAACGTTTAAGGCAGGGGTGTCAACGGTCTCTTTATTGAGGGCCACAGCACAGTTAGAGGTCTAAATATAATATAATATTAATCGGCTATTCCAGACCATAAGCTGCTACTTCTTCCCCCCACACTTTGATCCCTGCGGCTTATATAACGGTGCAGCCAATTTATGGATTTTTCTTCGCTAAAGGCCACAATGTTTTGTATTCCACAAATAGTTTTCATAAAACGGAGACAGTGAGCAGGTTTTTGTTTGTGCTATGGCGCCGTCTTTTGGACGAGTTCACTCCCCCGCAGCACGGGTTGAAACTGTTCTTCCTGTTTCTTTCCTTGAACCGTAAGTATAATCGTTAGGAGTGTAACGGTACGTGTATTTGTACTGAACCGCTTCGGTACGGGGGTTTCGGCTCGGTTCGGAGGTGTACCGAACGAGTTTCCACACGAACATATTAAGTAGCCGCCTTCGCTTCCTTCTGCCTCTGTCTTTGTCAGTCCTCTACACCAGTGGTCCCCAACCACCGGGCCGCGGACCGGTACCGATTGGTACCGGGCCGCACAAGAATTAAAAAATATATATATATATATATATTTTTTTATTTTTTTTATGAAATCAACATAAAAAACACAATATATACATTATATATCAATATAGATCAATACAGTCTGCAGGGATACAGTCCGTAAGCACACATGATTGTATTTATTTATGTAAAAAAAACAAAAAAAAAAACATTTTTTTTTTTTTTTTTTAATACAATACCCCCCCCCCCCCCACCGGTCCGTGGGACAAATTTTCAAGCGTTGACCGGTCCGCAGCTACAAAAAGGTTGGGGACCACTGCTCTACACAGCACCCAGCATTGTCCCACCCACACAACCATCTGATTGGTTACAAACAGAGCGGTAACAGCCAATCAGCAGTGCGTATTCAGAGCACATGTAGTCAGTGCTTAGCGTTTAGCAGGTAATCATCAGGCTGCGGATTCTCCAAAAATTATAATAAACAACAAGTCAACTACTAGTAACATCACTCTGAGCCCGTTGACCTTCTAGAAATATAAAAGGCAGCTCAGCTCGCTCGCAGTCCTGGCTTGAGGTGAAGGCTAATTCGCTTTTAGCGTAACGTTAGCTCCTTTTGCGGTGTGTGTGTGTGAGTGTGTTACGGACAGCAAAGCCCTGTCTGTCTGTTATTTCACTTGACCTTTTCCTGTGTTGATTGAGCTGTGTCGAAGCAGCATAAGAAGGACTTTATGTTAAATGAAGAGTTTCTCTCTCAGATAGTTGATATAATAACGTAACTGCATCATTAAGCCTTCATGAACTCCACGGTGTTCAGGGATGAATAGTCTCTCCTATTGCTATTGTACTATTTTTTCAGCTATAGTTACATGAATCATTAGTAATGGAGCAGCCTAGTTTTGAATGGCAGGGTCCCTGCTATCACATGTTGATAACAATATAACATTTACATAATAAAAATAAACTGCAGGCTTCCCAAATGCTGTAATAAATCAAGCATGATGAGTTGACTTGAAACGGTTGCACTTTTTATATGTAGAAGAAACGTTTTGTCATTTTATTTAATTTGAGCAACAACTTGAGGCAGTTTAATGTTGATTAACGTGGGCAGAATTATTATAGTGTTCCCGATGTTAAAAGGATAAAGCCATTGTTTACAAATTTGGTAAATAACCAAAAAATGTATATTTTGTTGTTTACTTACTGTACCGAAAATGAACCGAACCGTGACCTCTAAACCGAGGTACGTACCGAACCGAAATTTTTGTGTACCGTTACACCCCTAATAATCGTCCATAGCGTTTCTGCTCGAAAGGACTCTTCATTCGTCACTCCGAGCAACGTTTGTAAGTCCTACAATATAACTAAAACTGTTTATACCTACTGAGTGTTTTCATGCATATAAGTACGTGCTATCGTAATCAAGCTCGCGTTGTTTGCATTTGCGAATATGCTAACACGTTTTACAAGTGTTAGTGTCGTTAACTTACAATACAACACATATTTTTCATACACACTACTGAAACACTCTCATTCACACTACTGAAACACTCTCATACACACTACTGAAACAGTCTCATTCACACTACTGAAACACTCTCATTCACACTACTGAAACACTCTCATTCACACTACTGAAACACTCTCATACACACTACTGAAACAGTCATTCACACTACTGAAACACTCTCATTCACACTACTGAAAAACTCTCATTCACACTACTGAAACACTCTCATTCACACTACTGAAACACTCTCATACACACTACTAAAACACTCACATACACACTACTAAAACTCTCTCATACACACTACTGAAACACTCTCATTCACACTACTGAAACACTCTCATACACACTACTGAAACAGTCTCATTCACACTACTGAAACACTCTCATACACACTACTGAAACACTCTCATACACACTACTAAAACACTCACATATACACTACTAAAACTCTCTCATTCACACTACTGAAACACTCTCATACACACTACTAAAACACTCTCATACACACTACTGAAACAGTCTCATTCACACTACTGAAACACTCTCATTCACACTACTGAAACACTCTCATTCACACTACTGAAACACTCTCATACACACTACTAAAACACTTACATACACACTACTAAAACTCTCTCATACACATTACTAAAACACTCACATATACACTACTAAAACTCTCTCATTCACACTACTGAAACACTCTCATACACACTACTGAAACAGTCTCATTCACACTACTGAAACACTCTCATTCACACTACTGAAACACTCTCATTCACACTCCTGAAACACTCTCATACACACTACTAAAACACTCACATACACACTACTAAAACTCTCATACACACTACTGAAACACTCTCATTCACACTACTGAAACAATCTCATACACACTACTGAAACAGTCTCATTCGCACTACTGAAACACTCTCATTCACACTACTGAAACACTCTCATTCACACTACTGAAACACTCTCATACACACTACTAAAACACTTACATACACACTACTAAAACTCTCTCATACACACTACTGAAACACTCTCATACACACTACTGAAACAGTCTCATTCACACTACTGAAACACTCTCATTCACACTACTGAAACACTCTCATACACACTACTAAAACACTCACATACACACTACTAAAACTCTCTCATACACACTACTGAAACACTCTCATTCACACTACTGAAACACTCTCATACACACTACTGAAACAGTCTCATTCACACTACTGAAACACTCTCATTCACACTACTGAAACACTCTCATTCACACTACTGAAACACTCTCATACACACTACTAAAACACTCACATACGCACTACTAAAACTCTCTCATACACACTACTGAAACACTCTCATTCACACTACTGAAACACTCTCATACACACTACTGAAACAGTCTCATTCACACTACTGAAACACTCTCATTCACACTACTGAAACACTCTCATTCACACTACTAAAACACTCACATACACACTACTAAAACTCTCTCATTCACACTACTGAAACACTCTCATTCACACTACTGAAACACTCTCATACACAACTACTGAAATGTTTTTTCTCTCTCACACACTACTGAAAAACTCTCATACACTCACTACTGAAATGTTTTCTCTCTCACACACTACTGAAACACTCCCATGCACACACTACTGAAATGTGCTTCTCTCACACACACTACTGAAATGTTTTTCTCACACACACTACTAAAACACTCTCATACACACTACTGAAACACTCTCATAAACTGCTCGAAAGGACTCTTTATTCATCACTCCGAGCAACGTTTGTAAGTCTTACAATATAACTAAAACTGTTTATACCTACTGAGTGTTTTCATGCATATATGTACGTGCTATCGTAATCAAGCTCGCGTTGTTTGCATTTGCGAAAATGCTAACACGTTTTACAAGTGTTAGTGTCGTTAACTTACAGTACAAAAACAAATATTTTCGTAATTGTTTCAGTTTCGTAAGTTCACCCAAACTTCACAGTGGAATTATTGAGCCTGTAGCTGATTGGAGAGCTAGTGGGTCCATGGCGATGACTTCTGTTTTGTTTGATCAGCCGTTTTACTGCCCTGTGACACAACGTTTGGAAACAATAAAGGTTTATAAATAAAAATGTACAAAATCTGTGCAGCTTATAAAGTCTGGTGTGGCCAATACATATTTGTATCCTTAAATTTGGTGGGTGTGGCTTAAATACTGGTTCCCTTTGTAGCCCGCAAAATACTGTAATATTGTAAATGTATAATAATCCCATGATTTTATTACATAATTGCCCATTTATTGGCTTTGGATATTGTTTGTATGTATACATTGATAACTTTCTTTGAAATCAAGTGCGTTAGGTGACACGTAGAGATGTCCGATAATGGCTTTTTATTGTCCAACTCTGTACAAACAATGTAACAAGGTTTTCCAAAATAAATCAACTCAAGTTATGGAAAAAAAAAAATGCCAACATGGCACGGCCATATTTATTATTGAAGTCACAAAGTGCAGGTTGAGGTGGGCGGGGTTGGGTGGGGGAAACACTCCCATACACACTACTGAAACACTCTCATACACACTACAGAAATGTTTTTCTCTCACACACACTAGTAAAACACTCTCATACACTACTGAAACACTCTCATACACACTACTGCATACTTGCCAACCTTGAGACCTCAGAATTCGGGAGATGGGGTTTGGTGGTAGCGGGGGGTGTATATTGTAGCGTCCCGGAAGAGTTAGTGCTGCAAGGGGTTCTGGGTATTTGTTCTGTTGTGTTTATGTTGTGTTACGGTGCGGATGTTCTCCCGGATGTTTGGTGTGGGTTCACAGTGTGGCGCATATTTGTAACAGTGTTAAAGTTGTTTATACGATCACCCTCAGTGTGACCTGTATGGCTGTTGACAAACTATGCCTTGCATTCACTTGTGTGTGTGTGAAAAGCCGTAGATATTATGTGACTGGGCCGGCACGCAAAGGCAGTGCCTTTAAGGTTTATTGGCGCTCTGTACTTCTCCCTACGTCCGCGTACACAGCGGCGTTTTAAAAAGTCATACATTTCGATCATTTACGATATTACATTTTAAAGCATTTATCGGCCGATAATATCGGCGGTCCGATATTATCGGACATTTCTAGTGACAAGTATTTATTTTTTGCAAACATATTGTAATACATTGTATAATAATTGTTGCATGATAATATTAAAGTTTAAAATGTATACAATTTCATGCCACACCATTTTTTTTCAGGTCAAAATGAAAAAAAATTACAAAGTACAAAGAAGAAGAATTAAGAGAAAAACTTCCAACCTTATTGAAAATATTCTTCATCTCAGTATGTTAATAATGACTGAATTAATTAATTACATATTACAAACTGTTGTATATACTAATTCATAGATGTTATTTTATTATATAAAAAGGTCAGTAAATGATTTTATATAATTGTAAATGCTTTGAAGTGGGAAAGGGGTAGGATTAAATAAGCTTTGCTTCTTCCTACTCCTTTTCGGGCATGATGTAAATGAAATGATATGAAATTGTGTGATGTATTCTGATGTAAATGTGTTCATGTTCGAAATAAACTAAAAGAAAGAAAGAAAGAAAAAGAGTGAATACATTTAGAAAAAAAGAAGTAGTTTATCGATGTACGATATTTCCAGGCTATGGCGGGCTATGAGTTTGACACCTGAGGTTTTAAGGAATCCTGCAGTATCACAATAATAAAAAAAAGACCTCCGGAGGTCCGTAGCTCAACCATCTGCTGGCCGTGTTTACTGCGTTCAACACCAGAGGTGCGCGTATTAATCACGCCTTGCGCGAGTGTCTTAATTACTCCCAATGTAGCCGCTCCCTCTAGAACCCAGGAGATGACCTTTCCTACCCGGTTCCTTGACGCCATTAATCATCCCTAATCAACGGCGTCAGAGCGGAGGGACGGGGGGCAACGCCGTGCTTCCTCAGGCTGCCCCCACGCCAGGTTTTTTTTATTCATCGCCCGCACGTAAACACTGACTTGAATGTGCAGTTTGACTATTCGGAAAAAAATACGCCACGTTTGGAGGAACAGATTGACCAACATTTTTTAGGAAAAAAACGGCGACTCCAATCTCGGCTTCCTTAGACCTCAGGATCGATGACGTCAAATAATGAACTCTGCAGGCACGATTTTGCTTTTTCTTTGGCTTTTTGTGGTACTTTTTTTCCCCCCCAATCACAGCTCAGATGGACTGACTAGACTTGTGAAAACAGTTTGCGAAGCACTCATCGAGACCATAGGAAAGAGTTAGAATTAGAGATGTCCGATAATATCGGCCTGCCGATATTATCCGCCGATATATGCGTTAAAATGTAATATCAGAAATTATCTGTATCGTTTTTTTTATTATTGGTATCGTTTTTTTTTTTTTTTTTTTTTTTTTTTTTTTTTTAACTAAATCAACATAAAAAACACAAGATACACTTACAATTAGTGCACCAACCCAAAAAACCTCCCTCCCCCATTTACACTCATTCACACAAAAGGGTTGTTTCTTTCTGTTATTAATATTCTGCTTCCTACATTATATATCAATATATATCAATACAGTCTGCAAGGGATACAGTCCGTAAGCACACATGATTGTGCGTGCTGCTGGTCCACTAATAGTACTAACCTTTAACAGTTCATTTGACTAATTTTCATTCATTACTAGTTTTTATGTAACTGTTTTTATATTATTGTACTTTCTTTTTTATTCAAGAAAATGTTTTTAATTTATTTATCTTATTTTACTAATTTTTTTAAAAAGTACCTTATCTTCACCAAACCTGGTTGTCCAAATTAGGCATAATAATGTGTTAATTCCACGACTGCATATATCGGTAATTAAAGAGTTGGACAATATCGGAATATCGGATATCGGCAAAAAGCCATTATCGGACATCCCTAGTTAGAATATTAACAAAAACTATCACAATATGACACTTTTAGGTTGAGATACCACTGACGTATAAAACACTGTATTACCTTTTTTTTTTTTTTTACTGTTGTATGTTATTTTTCAGATGTATTATTGTTGTAGACATTTGCAGTGGCTATCTTACCGTATTTTTCGGACTATAAGGCACACTTAAAATCCTTCAATTTTCTCAAATGTTGGTCGTGCTTACCGACCTCGAAGCTATTTTATTTGGTACATGGTGTAATGACGAGTGTGACCAGTAGATGGCAGTCATACATAAGCGATGCGTGTATATGACTCAAGTAAACAACACCAACATTTTATATGTTCCATTGAAAATATAGAAAATTACACACGGCGCTCAAAAATCTATCAAACAGTTTTAGTGCGACTTTGGTGAGCTATGAAGCCGCACCGCTTGATGGATTGTCGGCGCATTAAACATACGAGTATTAATATGGTGTGTGTATAAGGTAAGACATATCTGGCGTTTTGTTTTGAATATTATGCAAAAGCAACTGTTCTTATTATCGTACCTGCTGATCTGTATTTGGGATCTGCATAAATCCTGAAAAATTGCGAGCGTCCGCCTTTGTAGTCCGTGCTGACACCGTAGTCGATAAGCTTCTTCTTTTGCTCTATCTTCTTGTCATGGGACAACCTCCGCTGTTGCCATTTCTAATATAAAGTAGTGTAAAGTTCTTACTTATATCTGTCTGTAAACTCGCCATGAAAGCGCTAAAACATACCGGTGTAGTGAGTTTACATTATTCACCCAAGGAACTTTAGTTATTAGAGAGTTCCGGTCGGACTGATTTTCACGGGACACATTTCCGGCCTTGTTGTTGTTTCCGGATGAGGAGATGCTGCTCCGTTATTGATTGAAGTAAAGTCTGAATGTCATTAAAACAGTTAGCGCCATCTTTTGACACTTCTTCCACTCCCGTCCTTGCACGCTACACCGCTACAACAAAGATGACGGGGAGAAGACGCTGTCGAAGGTGAGCCACGTAAATAAGACCCGCCCACAAAACGGCGGATCCTAAAAGCGACTTGATGATGTGTAAAACATCATCTATGCAACATTTTGACCAAAGAACCAGTTATGTAGAGCAGTGTTTTTCAACCTTTTTTGAGGCAAGGCACATTTTTCTCATTAAGCAGCAGACAACGTTAAAAAGTGAAACCCCACCAGGTCACCGTGCCTTATTTTGAGTTTGTTGGTGTTTTCCTGTGTGTAGTGTTTTAGTTCTTGTCTTGCGCTTTTATTTTGGTGGCCCTTCCTGCTTTGTAGCAGTTTCATGACTTCCTTTGAGCGCTATTCCGCACACCTGGTTTGTGTTAGCAAGCAAGACTATTTACATTGTTGCTATCCTTCTTTGTGAGGACATTGTTGATTGTCATGTCAGGAACGGATGTACTTTGTGGACGCTGTAAGTTTTTGCTGTCGTCCAGCATTCTGTTTCTGTTTACTTTGTAGCCAGTTCAGTTTTACTTTCGTTTTGCATAGCCATTGCCTTTCCCTTTCCCTTTTTTTGATTTTTGGTTTAAGCATTACATGCCTTTTTACCTGCACACTGCCTCCTGATGTGGTCTGCATATTGGGATCACAACAAACCATCCTCGTCTCACCCGACACATTCCGACTTTTACAAAGCAAATAACTACCTGTGTCAGGTTCAAACACTGATGACATCTATTAAACAAGACAAGAGGCAAAGAATTAAACAGAGACATAATTCAATTTGGACTCAATATTGAGGAGAGTCGTCTGTACACTGTACCCTTGCACAGTATCTCAGCACGCTCTGGCCAAAGATTGTACTCCTCCTTCTTTATTTGACTTTCTCCGACCACCTGACCACAGCTGCTTCCAGAGGGAAGTGAGTCGTAAACAGCGTTGCCTTTGGTTACCAAACAGTTCAAAAGGAGAGGTCATAAAATAGTTCAAAAAGACGTTCGTAAACCAGTTCAAAAAGGAGGTTCAAAAAGAGGTCGTCTGGAAATTGGGCAGATCCTTCTATCTCTCCGCTTTGAAGTCCTTGGGTTAGAACAATATCTTTCTGTTGATTACCATACATTTCTCCGACCACCTGACCACATCTGCTTCCAGAGGGAAGTGAGTCGTAAACAGCGTTGCCTTTGGTTACCGAACAGTTCCAAAGGAGAGGTCGTAAAATAGTTCAAAAAGACGTTCGTAAACCAGTTCAAAGAGGAGGTTCAAAAAGAGGTCGTCTGGAAATTGGGCAGATCCTGCTATCTCTCCGCTTTGAAGTCCTTGGGTTAGAACAATATATTTTTGTTGATTACCATACATTTCTCCAACCACCCGACCACATCTGCTTCCAGAGGGAAGTGAGTCGTAAACAGCGTTGCCTTTGGTTACCGAACTGTTCAAAAGGAGAGGTCGTAAAATAGTTCAAAAAGACGTTTGTAAACCAGTTCAAAGAGGAGGTTCAAAAAGAGGTCGTCTGGAAATTGGGCAGATCCTGCTATCTCTCCGCTTTGAAGTCCTTGGGTTAGAACAATATCTTTCTGTTGATTACCATACATTTCTCCGACCACCTGACCACATCTGCTGCCAGAGGGAAGTGAGTCGTAAACAGCGTTGCCTTTGGTTACCGAACAGTTCAAAAGGAGAGGTCGTAAAATAGTTCAAAAAGATGTTCGTAAACCAGTTCAAAAAGGAGGTTCAAAAAGAGGTCGTCTGGAAATTGGGCAAATCCTGCTATCTCTCCGCTTTCAAGTCCTTGGGTTAGAACAATATATTTCTGTTAATTGCCATACATGAGAGAAAACAGAAAACCCTTCATGTGGCTTTCCCCCTTACACAGTGGAGTTTTACGAGCCTTCTTCTTGGTAGGTTTCAAAGACGGCTTTTGTCTTCTCACCCGGGCCCTCAAATGTAACACAAAGTTTTTTGTGATCATTTTATTTTTTTTTTTTTTTTTAAATTTTTTTTTTTATAATGTCCTGCCCAGCTTCTCGGGCAAATCATATAGCAGATGTAGATGCCCATATCGGCTGTTCAGATTTACTTTACAAAAGAGAAGTGTAGGATACTTCTCTTGTTGCCTTACTTGTATTTTGACTTTATTAAATGTATTTATATTATCATTTGGTGCAGCCGGGCCGGAGCAGGAGGGGATAGAAAGACAGAAAAAGGAAGACAGAGGGGGGAATTGTGGGGACAAGAGGGGGATTAGACAGAGAGACAAAAACAACAACAGCAAACACAACAACAACAACAACAGAGCAACATCAGCAAATACGACATGTACAAATATGATGGTAAAAGTAATAGCAAATAAGCAGTTAGCGAAAATAAAAAAAATAAAAAAAAATACAGAAATGACAATGAGCATTATTACACTAAAAATGGAGCAATATGAATACCAATAGAAATAGTGCTATTGATAATAAACAATACCAGTACTTTACCTTTATTATCAACAATACAATTGTTCAAATGCAACAATACATATACGTAATGATAACTTGAGATACGAAAGAATGCAGAAAAATGGAGGGGAAGAAAGAGAAGCAACCTTAACCTTGTAGATTGTTATAGTAACAATAGGTTAAGCTTTGTCAGTGTGCCATGTGTTATACCCAGTTTACCCTAGGGCAACAACGTTAATATATGTTTGATGAAACGTGATTATGTGCATGAGTGTATGTGTGCATATGTACTTGTATATGTACAGTATGTGTATGTGTGCTTGTACAGTGAATGTATATGTACAGTATGTGTATATGTGTGTACAGCGAATGTATATGTACAGTATGTGTATACAGTATGTGTGTTTGAACAGTGAATGTATATGTACAGTATGTGTAAATGTGTGTTTGTACAGTGAATGTATATGTACAGTATATGTATGTGTGTGTTTGTACAGTGAATGTATGTGTAGTATGTGTGTGTTTGTACAGTGAATGTATATGTACAGTATGTGTATATGTATGTTTTTACAGTGAATGTATATGTACAGTATGTGTATACAGTATGTTTGTATAATGAATGTGCGTGTGGATGTACGAACTTTGAGTGTGTAAATATGTACTGTATTTATTTGTATATGTATGTGGGAGCGTAGGTACCTATGTATGTCTGTATGTATGTGTGTGAGTATATGTGAATTTGCATGTACAATACATTTGACTCCCAGTGTGTGCGGGAGCCAGAGTACGGCCCCAGCCTCCCCGAGAACCCATCTCACAAACAGTAGGTGTGGTGCCCAGGGAACCAGGGGCCACCGCCCCCACGCAGCCAAGACGGACAGCGACAGGAACCCCAGAGCCTGGCCCACCGTGCCGCCCACAAGGGCCAGCAGCAGGCCGCAGACAGACGCACCCGGCAGAGGACAAGGCACGAGAAAAACAGGGGGAAGCCAGACCCCAAGCCAGCGAGAGACCACACCCCACACGGACAGAAAGGCGGGACGCCCCGCCCGAGGTGCCCGGAGACCCCCCGCAACCGGACGGGAAGACCGCCCCCGCCCCACCGGCAACAGGGCCCCCACGAGCCCCCCCCCCCACCCCCGGAGAGCGCGGCGAGGCCAGCCCACGGCCACCCCACCCAAGCCGGCCGCCACAGGACCACCCAGCACGGGGCCACAGGAACCACCCACCCCACCCGCAGGGACCCCAACGATGGAGATGGAACAACCAGCAACCGCCCCGCCGAGTCCCCCCCCCGAGGTAGGGGAATAAATAAATAAAATAAATAAATACATAATAATAATAATAATAATATTAATAAAATATATTTTTTTAAAAAAGGGGGGGAAAAATAAATAAATAAATAATTAAATCTATTTATAAAAATAAATAAATAAATAAATAAATAAATAAAAAAAGAATTAAAAGAAGATCACAGACATGCTGACACACAAGGTCGCTACCCCAACAACTGGCTGACTCGCAGCACCTCGGAATACCCTGCAGCACCAAGCCACCACAGTAGACGCAGGGACCAGACCCAGCAGGCCCCAACCAAGACGGCCACCCGGAAGGGATGGACGGCGGGACCCAGGAGCTCCAGACACGCAGTCCGGATGCAGTAGCCTGAGGCGCCGACCCCCACCCGACAGGCAGGCCCAGAACGTACCCCCAGAAATATACATACATATATATATACATACACATAAACATACACATGTACACATACACACACATACACATGCATACACATACACATATATATACATACATACATACATACATACATACACACACACACATACACATACATATACACAGTTTGTCAGCCCCGACAACCACCACGCGCGCGCGCTGCCACCAGTCACAACATCAGCCACCCCCCTGCACCAGACCCAGCAGCCACGGGCACCCACACCACAAACAAACGGCAGCAGAAACAGCAGCCACAACACCCACAGACAGCCAGCACCACCCAATCAAATCAAAGCGATCAAAAAATAAACCGCGACCGGCAACCACACGCCAACAGGATCACAGATACCAGCCAGCGCCAGCCCGCCAGCAAGCCCAAACGCCAACACGCAAACAAGAGACACCAACACCCCCCACCCCCGCCAAAAGACCCCACAACCCCAACCCAAACCCGCACAAACACACCACCGCCCAAACAACCGAGACACAGTATCCAGACCAGACACGGGCGCCGCGCCGCCACCACATCAGGTCGCCAACAGAGACCCCACAGCGCAAGGTTTTGTGATCATTTAGAAACAATTATTCTAACAACCTGCTCTGATTATTGATTTGCAAAAAAAATATGTTTTGGGACCAATTAGGTGAAGTTGCATAATTTTTTTTTATAACAACAACAACAACAGCTGTATCTGGTCCAACTACAGGCGGTCAATTCTTCTCGCCTATGAAGGTCAGTTGTCGGCTGATGTCATATGCTGCCGTTGTCTGATGTCCGCCATGAAACAGGAGGCATGTGCCCACAAGGCCTAACGTATACACTTATAGATGCTGTGACATTGACGGCTGACACTGATTCATGGCCGCCTCTTGACTGATCCGTCTAAGTACCCCAGCACACACACACACACACACACACACACACACACACACACACACACACACACACACACACACACACCCCCACACACACACACACACTAGGAGGCTTTTAACATTTCAGACGGTGTGGGGACCTGCCAATACAGATTGACAAGTAGAGTTTGTGCCCTAGCAGGTAACTGGCATGCATGCTCCCCCCCCCCAACCCCGGAGCTGACTGAAAGCTTAATATATCATTTGTCAGTCAAGGATGGGCTTTCATTCCGCCATGGCGTGCCTTCTACTCAAACGCCACTCAAGGCATCGATTTCATGCAGAGGGGAATATTTAGCCACCTCGCAAAGTGGCACGACGGAAGTCAGGATATTTATTTATTTATTTTTCTTACAATTCTGCATCAAAGTTTGCTGGTGCATTTTTCCACAACTTTAGCCCACGTTCAGAGGTGGGTAGAGTAGCCAGAAATTGTACTCAAGTAAGAGTACTGTTACTTTAGAGCAGTGGTTCTTAACCTGGGTTCGATCGAACGATAGGGGTTCGGTGAGTCGGGCTCAGGGGTTCGGCGGAGGTCGAGACACACCCGACTCATCGTGTAAATAAAAACTTCTCCCTATCGGCGTATTACGGATACGGCAACAGCAGAAGTCAGACTGATTTGCAGGTGTGTAATTTGTTGTGAGTTTATGCACTGTGTTGGTTTTGGTCTTTGAACAAGGTGATGGTCATGCACGGTTCATTTTGTGCACCAGTAAAAAAACATGGTAACACTTTAGTATGGGGAACATATTCACCATTAATTAGTTGCTTATTAACGTTCAAATTAGTAACATATTGGCTCCTAACTAGTCATTATTAAATACTTATTAATGCCTTATTCGACATGGCCTTATTATAACCCTAACCCTCTAACCCTAACCCTAACCAAATAACTCTAAATTAAGTTTTTGTTACTTAGAATATGTTTCCCTGGTGTCCAAAAAACTCTAAATTAAGTCTTTGTTACTTAGAATATGTTCCCCATACTAAAGTGTTACGAAAAACATATAACTTTGTCTTGAATTTGAAAAAACATTTAAATTGTATTTTTCACTAAAGAAGGGTTCGGTGAATGCGCATATGAAACTGGTGGGGTTCGGTACCTCCAACAAGGTTAAGAACCACTGCTTTAGAGATTTATTACTCAAGTAAAAGTAAGGAGTAGTCACCCAAATATTTACTTGAGTAAAAGTAAAAAGTGTGTTGTGAAAAAAACTACTCAAGTACTTAGTAACTGATGAGTAACCTGTTCGTTTAATGATGACGGCAACAAATAATGCACAAAAACATAAAAATCGCAATGAGCAAATTCAGAGCCAGAATTATCTCTTAAGCAACTAAAACAATAGTATATATTAAATAATAATACATTAACATAAAAAAATAAGGCAAATTGAGCCACAACAACTTAACAGCACCATAGGCTCAGTAGGCAGAGATTACAAAGGAAAATAACAAGTTAGCCTTTACGCAAACCATAAACTGATAGGTGTGGGCTGCCCCTGGGAACACACTGTGCACTTCTGATTGGTGAAATGGAGTCAAACGTCACCAGTGACTGCATTTGATTGGTGAAACGGAGTCAAACGTCACAAGTGACTGTATTTGATTGGTGAAACGGAGTCAAACGTCACCAGTGACTGTATTTGATTGGTGAAACGGAGTCAAACGTCACCAGTTACTGTATTTGATTGGTGAAACGGAGTCAAACGTCACCAGTTACTGCATTTGATTGGTGAAACGGAGTCAAACGTCACCAGTGACTGTATTTGATTGGTGAAACGGAGTCAAACGTCACCAGTGACTGCATTTGATTGGTGAAACGGAGTCAAACGTCACCAGTGACTGCATTTGATTGGTGAAACGGAGTCAAACGTCACCAGTGACTGTATTTGATTGGTGAAACGGAGTCAAACATCACCAGTTACTGCATTTGATTGGTGAAACGGAGTCAAACGTCACCAGTGACTGTATTTGATTGGTGAAACGGAGTCAAACATCACCAGTTACTGCATTTGATTGGTGAAACGGAGTCAAACGTCACCAGTTACTGCATTTGATTGGTGAAACGGAGTCAAACGTCACCAGTGACTGTATTTGATTGGTGAAACGGAGTCAAACATCACCAGTTACTGCATTTGATTGGTGAAACGGAGTCAAACGTCACCAGTGACTGTATTTGATTGGTGAAACGGAGTCAAACATCACCAGTTACTGCATTTGATTGGTGAAACGGAGTCAAACGTCACCAGTTACTGCATTTGATTGGTGAAACGGAGTCAAACATCACCAGTGACAGCATTTGATTGGTGAAACGGAGTCAAACGTCACCAGTTACTGCATTTGATTGGTGAAACGGAGTCAAACGTCACAAGTGACTGTATTTGAATCGTGAAACGGAGTCAAACGTCACAAGTGACTGTATTTGATTGGTGAAACGGAGTCAAACGTCACCAGTGACTGTATTTGATTGGTGAAACGGAGTCAAACGTCACCAGTTACTGTATTTGATTGGTGAAACGGAGTCAAACGTCACCAGTTACTGCATTTGATTGGTGAAACGGAGTCAAACGTCACCAGTGACTGTATTTGATTGGTGAAACGGAGTCAAACGTCACCAGTGACTGCATTTGATTGGTGAAACGGAGTCAAACGTCACCAGTGACTGCATTTGATTGGTGAAACGGAGTCAAACGTCACCAGTGACTGTATTTGATTGGTGAAACGGAGTCAAACATCACCAGTTACTGCATTTGATTGGTGAAACGGAGTCAAACGTCACCAGTGACTGTATTTGATTGGTGAAACGGAGTCAAACATCACCAGTTACTGCATTTGATTGGTGAAACGGAGTCAAACGTCACCAGTGACTGTATTTGATTGGTGAAACGGAGTCAAACATCACCAGTTACTGCATTTGATTGGTGAAACGGAGTCAAACGTCACCAGTGACTGTATTTGATTGGTGAAACGGAGTCAAACATCACCAGTTACTGCATTTGATTGGTGAAACGGAGTCAAACGTCACCAGTTACTGCATTTGATTGGTGAAACGGAGTCAAACATCACCAGTGACAGCATTTGATTGGTGAAACGGAGTCAAACGTCACCAGTTACTGCATTTGATTGGTGAAACGGAGTCAAACGTCACAAGTGACTGTATTTGATTCGTGAAACGGAGTCAAACGTCACCAGTGACTGTATTTGATTGGTGAAACGGAGTCAAACGTCACAAGTTACTTATTTGATTGGTGAAACGGAGTCAAACGTCACCAGTGATTGCATTTGATTGGTGAAACGGAGTCAAACGTCACCAGTGATTGCATTTGATTGGTGAAACGGAGTCAAACGTCACCAGTGACTGCATTTGATTGGTGAAACGGAGTCAAACGTCACCAGTGACTGTATTTGATTGGTGAAATGGAGTCAAACGTCACCAGTGACTGTATTTGATTGGTGAAACGGAGTCAAACGTCACAAGTTACTTATTTGATTGGTGAAACGGAGTCAAACGTCACCAGTGATTGCATTTGATTGGTGAAACGGAGTCAAACGTCACCAGTGACTGTATTTGATTGGTGAAACGGAGTCAAACGTCACTAGTTACTGCATTTGATTGGTGAAACGGAGTCAAACGTCACCAGTGATTGCATTTGATTGGTGAAACGGAGTCAAACGTCACTAGTTACTGCATTTGATTGGTGAAACTGAGTCAAACTTCACCAGTTACTGCATTTGATTGGTAAAACGGAGTCAAACGTCACCAGTGACTGCATCTGATTGGTGAAACTCAGGCATGTGATAGATCCTACTTTGAAGGTCTGTCTGACAAACCAAAACAAACAAAGCGTGCATTAACAGATCGATAAAAAGTAGCGAGTAGCGAGCTGAATGTAGATAAATGGAGCGGAGTAAAAGTAGCGTTTCTTCTCTATAAATATACTCAAGTAAAAGTAACAGTATGTTGCATTAAAACTACTCTTAGAAGTACAATTTATCCCAAAAGTTACTCAAGTAGATGTAACGGAGTAAATGTAGCGCGTTACTACCCACCTCTGCCCACGTTGCATCGCTTTCACGCAAAAAAAAAAGGACAAAACGCCACTTCAAAGTTCTATAATAGTTTTATGACTGCCCGCAAATTGCCGCCATGAATTTTTGATCCTTTTTAATTTGCCGCCATAAATCAAACGGTGCTCCGGGCTGTAAGTGGGATTGCTCCATAGTTTTGGCGTGCGGCTATCTGGCTTTTGGATCCGTCCCTGAGAAAGCAGACGGCACATGGCGGGAAGGTAGCGCATTCATTTAGCAGCCATAAATTATGCACTTTCTTTTATAATGTCAACCATAAATAAAGTGGATAGTCTGGGAACATCACCCGTAGAAATGATGCGTTGGAGATGAATGGGAGAGGCTGTGATGGATTAAGGATCAAAACAATGTGATCTATTTAAGTTTGCTCCCCAAAGGACATATTGATCCTCTTATATGAAGTCGTTTTTCCTATTACAGTAGCTGAGTCATACATTGTGCATTATCTTGACGTCAGATCACATCACTTCTGGCACCGTTTATGATCTTCATTCAAACCTTAGTTTACACTGCACACCAAATCTGATTTTTTTTTGCTTTTAAGTGACACAAATCTGTTGTTTTCTGCCAGTTTAAACACTCCTAAGTGCTTCAAATCTGATCTGTTGGCCTTTTGCTTACATGTGAGTTGAAAAATAAAGCTGGCATTGATCCACGCTGATGTCTATGAGGAGCCATTAGGGACATTATTCAGAATTACTTCTTACATACACTACTGAAATGTTTTTATGTCTCACACACTACTGAAACACTCTCATACACACTACTGAAACACTCTCATACACACTACTGAAACACTCTCATACACACTACGAAAACACTCTCATACACAACTACTGAAATGTTTTTTTTCTCTCACACACACTACTGAAACACTCCCATGCACACTACTGAAATGTGTTTCTCTCACACACACTACTGAAATGTGTTTCTCTCTCACACACTACTGAAATGTGTTTCTCTCTCACACACACTACTGAAACACTCTCATAAACACTACTGAAATGTTTTTATCTCACACACACACTAGTAAAACACTCTCATACACCACTGAAACACTCTCATTCCCACACTACTGAATTTTTCACACACACATTACTGAAACACTCCCATACACACTACTGAAATGTTTTCTCTCTCACACACACTACTGAAACACTCCCATACACACTACTAAAATGTGTTTCTCTCACACACACTAATGAAACACTCTCATACACAATACTGAAATGTTTTTCTCTCACACATACTAGTAAAACACTCTCATACACTACTGAAAAATTCTCATACACACTACAGATTTTTTCCCCTCTCACACACACTACTGAAACACTCATACGCACTACTGAAACACTCATACACACTACTGAAACACTCATGCACACTACTGAAATGTTTTCTCTCTCACACACAACTGAAACACTCCCATACACACTACTGAAATGTGTTTCTCTCACACATTACTGAAACACACTCATAAATACCACTGATTTTTTTCTCACACACACTACTGAAACACTCCCATACACACTACTGAAATGTTTTCTCTCTCACACACACTACCGAAACACTCCCATACACACTACTGAAATGTGTTTCTCTCACGCACACTACTGAAACACTGTCATTCCCACACTACTGATTTTTTTTTCTCTCACACACTACTGAAACACTCCCATACACACTACTGAAATGTTTTCTCTCTCACGCACACTACTGAAACACTCCCATACACACTACTGAAATGTGTTTCTCTCACACACACTACTGAAACACTCTCATACACACTACTGAAACACTCTCATACACACTACTGAAATGTTTTTATCTCACACACACTAGTAAAACACTCTCATACACCACTGAAACACTCTCATTCCCACACTACTGATTTTTTTTTCTCTCACACACTACTGAAACACTCATAAATACTATTGCATTTTTTCTCACACACACTACTGAAACACTCCCATACACCCTACTGAAATGTTTTATCTCTCACACACAGTACTGAAACACTCCCATACACACTACTGAAATGTGTTTCTCTCTCACACACTACTGAAACACTCTCATACACACTACTGAAACACTCTCATACACACTACTGAAATGTTTTTATCTCACACACACTAGTAAAACCCTCTCATACACTACTGAAACACTCTCATTCCCACACTACTGATTTTTTTCTCTCTCACACACTACTGAAACACTCTCATAAATACTACTGAATTTTTTCTCACACACACTACTGAAACACTTCTATACACACTGCTGAAATGTTTTCTATCTCACACACACTACTGAAACACTCCCATACACACTACTGAAATGTTTTCTCTCACACACACTACTGAAACACTCTCATACACACTACTGAAACACTCTCATAAACACTACTGAAATGTTTTCTCTCACACACACTACTGAAACACTCTCATACACACTACTGAAACACTCTCATACACATTACTGAAATGTTTTTCTCTCACACGCACGACTAAAACACTCTCACACACTACTGAAACAGTCTCACACACTACTGAAATGTTTTGTCTCTCACACACACTACTGAAACACTGGCATACATACTACTGAATTTTTTTCTCTCACTAAGACACTCATACACTACTGAAACACTCTCAAACACACTACTGAAATGTTTTTTCTCTCACACACACACTACTGAAACACTCCTATACACACTACTGAAACACTCTTATACACACTACTGAAATGTTTTGTCTCTCACACGCACTACTAAAACAGTCTCACACACTACTGAAATGTTTTGTCTCTCACACACACTACTGAAACACTGGCATAAATACTACTGAATTTTTGTCAATCACTAAAACACTCATACACTACTGAAACACTCTCAAACACACTACTGAAATGTTTTTTCTCTCACACACACTACTGAAACACTCTCATAAATACTACTGAATTTTTTCTCTCACACACACTACTGAAACTCTCCTATACACACTACTGAAACACTCTTATACACACTACTGAAACACACTTATACACACTACTGAAACACTCTTATACACACTACTGAAATGTTTTTCTCTCACACGCACTACTAAAACAGTCTCACACACTACTGAAATGTTTTGTCTCTCACACACACTACTGAAACACTGGCATAAATACTACTGAATTTTTGTCTCTCACTAAAACACTCATACACTACTGAAACACTCTCAAACACACTACTGAAATGTTTTTTCTCTCACACACACTACTGAAACACTCTCATAAATACTACTGAATTTTTTCTCTCACACACTACTGAAACACTCTTATACACACTACTGAAACACTCTTATACACACTACTGAAACAGATTTCTCTCACACACACTACTGAAATCCGTGTCTCCTCTACTTAACAGCCATAAAAAAGATTACAAATATATTACACTATATATATATATATATATATATATATATATATATCCTTTCATACATTATATTACTTTATTTTACTTTCATGTGAAAAAAAACATTAATTTTTAAGGCGTGACAACTTATATATGTTTTTGTAGTACTAGCAGCGACTTCCTCCCGGTCAACTTACTTTTGTTTTCACTTCATCACACTGAGCACGCGAGGGACGTGGAGGCCACATTGGGACCACATGCGCGTTTACACAGGAGTCTGATTAAAAATCACATTTTACTTGCAGTGTAAACAGGCAGCTGGAAACATCTCATCATCACTGTACTTTGTGTATAACATGGGTTTGTACACACATCACACCCAAAATAAAACTGATAAAGACACTTTTATGGCTGCATGGTTAGCATATTGCTTGTAAAAGTTGCCTCTGTGTGAAACAGCAACATTTAGAAACCGCCAACAGTGCAATTGTGTGTCAAAATGAAAGTAGCACTGCTATCTTTGAGACCAGTTATTATTGCGACGCTTAAAAATGTTGTGGTTTTGATGTCAGATGCAGTCTTTGACAGGCATGGACATGGAAGCACATTTATTCCAAGTTATTCCAAGTTGTCGACATGTTTTCTGGTGAGGCTCCTCAATAAATAAACTTGTTTACACACTTGCAGTGTGTATTTGGTTTGGGTGTTAATGTGCTCGCAAGCACAAACTTGGAAGTCTTAAATTTACCACACATTCCTGCCAATGTGCGTATAAAGTGTCACTTTTTTATGATTTTATTTTATTTTTTCCTAAAGACTGCAGCAGTCGTCAAATTTAGAGTGTAAAAGTCCAACACTCACTACCATGGATGCAGCATGAGGCTGTATAACCAATGTGATCGCATCCATCCACAGTTATTAATAACAGCTACTACTTATTGCTAGGTTCACAACAACGGCGCTTTGACGGCGCTTCAAAGCGGCATGCAAAGCGGCATGCAAAGCGGCATGCAAAGCGGCATGCAAAGCGGCATGCAAAGCGGCGTTATAGCGTAACAAAGCCTGATTAAAGCTTGAGGGTCCTATTGGATCGTGGGGAAGCTTGTAGTGAAGCGGGACATGCGGCAAGTTCGCCAAAATTTTTTAAACGGTTTCAAAAAATTCTGCGCTCTGTCAAGAATGAAATAAAGCGCGAAAAAGCGTGACAAAGCTCAGCAAAACTAGACTAAAAGCGTAGGAAAGCTTAACAGATCTTGGTTCAAAGCGCGGACCCTACAAATAGGAAGTGACTGTGATATTGACTACTGACATTGAAACTTTTATGTAAAACCAACACAGGATTACAAATCCATTCTCTTTTGCATCATTGCCTTTTTTATACGATGATCATTGTTTCTGTACTTCTGTTAGAGTTTGCTGTTCGATGTTGCAGTTTGACATTACTGTCTATAATTTTTCTGTATGAAAATGTTAATAATAAAGAGAATATGGTACATTTTATAAAAGAAATGCCTTTTATTATTTTCAACTAGCATAAGAAATGAAAGATAGATATTTATTAAGATGACAAAAATAAAAGAAGTGAAGATATAAAACATAATATAACGGAAAAAAAAGAGGAATTGAAAAAATAAATGAATATAAAAAATGTGTGTATAATTGCCTTTTATCATTTTCAACTAGCATAAGAAATGAAAGATAGATATTTATTAAGATGACAAAAATAAAATAAATGAAGTTATAAAACATAATATAACGGAAAAAAAAGAGAAATTGGAAAAATAAATGAATATAAAAAATGTGTGGATAATTGCCTTTTATTATTTTCAACTAGCATAAGAAATGAAAGATAGATATTCATTAAGATGACAAAAATAAAAGAAATGAAGATATAAAACATAATATAACGGAAAAAAAAGAGAAATTGAAAAAATAAATGAATATAAAAAATGTGTGGATAATTGCCATTTATTATTTTCAAATAGCATAAGAAATGAAAGATAGATATTTATTAAGATGACAAAAATAAAAGAAATGAAGATATAAAACATAATATAATGGAAAAAAAAGAGAAATTGAAAAAATAAATGAATATAAAAAATGTGTGGATAATTGCCTTTTATCATTTTCAACTAGCATAAGAAATGAAAGATAGATATTTATTAAGATGACAAAAATAAAAGAAATGAAGATATAAAACATAATATAACGGAAAAAAAAGAGAAATTGAAAAAATAAATAAATGATGAATAAATGATAAATGGGTTATACTTGTATAACGCTTTTCTACCTTCAAGGTACTCAAAGCGCTAAATGAATATAACATATGTGTGGATAATTGCCTTTTATTATTTTCAACTAGCATAAGAAATGAAAGATAGATATTTATTAAGATGACAAAAATAAAAGAAATGAAGATATAAAACATAATATAACGGAAAAAAAAGAGAAATTGAAAAAAATAAATGAATATAAAAAATGTGTGAAAAACAGTATACTGAGTTTTTCACATTTTTTTCTTATTTTTGATGTAACAATGCACAACAGAGCTTGATAATCGTGTCAGAGCCTGATTTATAGCGTCAGGATCGCATCAAAGCGTAATAAAGTTCAATAAAGTGTAATAAAACGTATCGAAGCATGATTTAAAGCATATCAAAGCGGGATCAAAGCGTGAGGAGCGGTAACAAAGCGGCAACTAATTCATATCAGAGCGTATCAGAGCGTATCAGAGTGTATCAAAGCATAACATTACTTCAGAGATCGGGATATTCGTGGAAAAATTGACAAAAATGACGGCGCTTTGCTCGGCGCTTTGCTCGGCGCTTTGCTCGCCGCTTTAAAGCGCGGCAAGCGCCGTTGGTGTGAACCAGGCATAACATAATAAAGATAAATACAGCGACTGAAAATACACATAAGCAAAATAGGTCCCGTTTTTTTAGTAGTTTTCAACACTTTCAAATAAATATGTAGTGTGTAGACCAAAATCTAGCATTTTAAAGTGATTTTTGTCAGGGAACTAAAGATACAGCGAATTATCGACAAAAATCGATACTAAAAAATGTTGCAGAATACAAAAAAAATGGTCTAACCCGTTATTCCGGACGGAAACGAACATGCTCGGGGTCAGCGCTAATAACGTACGAACGGTAAAAAGGGCGAAAGAAAACATCAAAATTATGTGAACATTTTACCCAAACATATAAAAAAAATCATTTTTCAAAGCAAACCTTGCATCCATGGTGGTTTATCTGTGATATGGGACCATTTAAAGTAGAGCCTTGTCTAACATCTGGAGGAGTCTCCTCGGGAACATAGCTAGCTAGCTAGCTAACAACGCAAACCTGTAAAACATTTTCAAATTTTCAAAGCAAACCTTGCTTTCATGGTGGTTTGTTTGTCTGTAATATGGGACCATTTAAAGTAGAGCCTTGTCTCCTCAGGAACATAGTTAGCTAGCTAGCTAGCTAGCAACGGAGAGGCGGAGTTGTATCATTTTAGCCAAAGTTGGCCAGCGAAACGTTGTCTATATACCTGTGTGCACATCATCTCAAAATACTCTTTTTAAGGAAGCTAGATAGCGTTGTGTTTTTTTTGTATAGCTATTTTGATTTTCCTTCGTTTACATAAAAATGTGCTACTTTAGTTTTTGTCTCGTTTTAACAACCGGACAAGCAGTACAGTTATAGTGTAAATACATATTTTTAGGTAATCGTCTTTGCTAGCACACGCCTAAAGTAGAGCCTCATCTGACATCTGGATGACTCTCCTCGGGAACATAGTTAGCTTGTTAGCTACCTAGCTAATAATGAAGAGATGGAGCTGTGACAAATGGATACAACTATCATTTTAGCCAAAGTTGGCCGGCGAAACGTTGTCTACATACCTGTGTGCAGCGTTCTAAACACATCATCACAAAATACTCTTTCAAAGGAGGCAAGATAGCGTTAATGTTTTCTATTTTCTATTTTGATTGTCCTTTGTTTACATACAAATGTGGTAGGTAGGTAGGTCTTTATTGTCATTGCACAAGTACAACGGAACTTTGTTTTCAGCACAAACCCGTTCAAGATTAGACAAACAAACAGTGTACAGGGTTACAGAACAGGAACGCTGATGGGTCGTCACAAGGCGCCCTGTAAAAGATGGGAAAAAGGTAAATGCTGGGGAAGGATGAGTAAAAAAATACAATACAATCTAGTCTGGAGTGGGAAAAAAACCTCCATAGCAAAACACATATACATATTACAACGTACATCTCGAGATATCTAGCAACAGAGGGGAGGGAGTGGGGGGCCATGGTTGCAGGCTGCAGCTCTCAGGCGCTGCCCAGCCGTCCATCACCCCTATGGGATTTGCGTCAAGGGCATTGGATTGGCGGTAGGGTATGTGTGTGTGGCGTATATTTTTTGTGGATGCATGTGTGTATGTAAGCCTGCGGTGTGTCTCTGTTCCGCGGCCTTGATGTTGTGCGGCCGATAGTCAGTCCAAATTTAACAACAACAACAGGTGTGTGTCCATGAGAGACAAGTAGGGAGTTTGTTGTGTCTTCGCCGCACTGTCCTTCGGGAGAGTCTCGGAGCCAGGGAAACAATCCAAGTTAGAATGTTTTGTATGCTTTTCACTCTAAATTGTCTATGACTGGTCCTCAAAAATCCTGCGGGGCAGACAGTCCGATGTGATCCAAAATCACAAGAGTGTCCACAGTTCTTCCCGCATCCTCCAATCATCCGTGGCAGCTTTGGGTTACTTTGAAGACTGCCAGCAACTTCCAATTGGTCGACAAACCAGAGCAATGCTTACTCCGATCAACAGTCCTGTTGTCATAATTCCGAATAGTTGGATATCTTCACGTCCTCGACTGAAAGGGTTGCCAGGTACGCGGCACTCCTTCTTCTCCCAAGAGTCCGTCACGACAAGCAGGTTCCCCCAAACCCAAGATCTTGTCAATTTCATTGAGGCCAGTGAAATAGTTCCAATGTTTAGATTTGGAAAGCAGTGCAAGAAGAAGCAACACAAAAAGTCAAGACAAGACAAGACAAAGAAGCAAGCAGGAGAGATACGGGAGAGGAAAGGGGAGCGTCCGCCCTCGATGAGTGCCAGTGAGAAAGTTTTTGTCTGCACTTTGCCTGTCCTGGCTTTTAACAACCGAACAAGCGGTACAGTTATAGTATAAATACATCATTTTTAAGTAATCGTCTTTGCTGGCACATGCGTAAAAATATATCCAGCTGGATTTAAAAGCTAATGGCTATAACAAATCCACTGAATATGCGTAACCTTAATAATCTGATTAGTTGACAAATTAAGATTTTCATTATCAAAATAGTCAGTTGGGGACACACTGTTTTGTGCGTGTAGCTTCAATGCTAATGTGCTGTGTTTGTCCACGCCGACACGCAATATAGCCTCCGGTACGTCACTTAAAGGCCTACTGAAAGCCACTACTACCGACCACGCAGTCTGATAGTTTATATATCAATGATGAAATCTTAACATTGCAACACATGCCAATACGGCCAGGTTAACTTATAAAGTGCAATTTTTAAATTTCCCGCTAAACTTCCGGTTGAAAACGTCTATGTATGATGACGTATGCGCGTGACGTCAATCGTTGAGACGGAAGTATTGGTACCCCATTGAATCCAATACAAAAAAGCTCTGTTTTCATCTCAAAATTCCACAGTATTCTGGACATCTGTGTTGGTGAATCTTTTGCAATTTGTTTAATGAACAATGGAGACTGCAAAGAAGAAAGCTGTAGGTGGGATCGGTGTATTAGCGGCTGGCTGCAGCAACACAACCAGGAGGACTTTGACTTGGATAGCAGACGCGCTAGCCGACGCTAGCCGCCGACCGCACGGATGATCGGGTGGGCAGATGAGGGCTGGCTGGCGTAGGTGGAGCGCTAATGTTTTTATCATAGCTCTGTGAGGTCCTGTTGCTAAGTTAGCTTCAATGGCGTCGTTAGCAACAGCATTGTTAAGGTTTGCCAAGCTGGGAATTATTAACCGTGTATTTACATGTCCATGGTTTAATAGTATTGTTGATCTTCTGTCTATCCTTCCAGTCAAGGGTTTATTTATTTTGTTTCTATCTGCATTTGAGCCTGATGCTATCACGTTAGCTCCGTAGCTAAAGAACTTCGCCGATGTATTGTCGTGGAGATAAAAGTCACTGTGAATGTCCATTTCGCGTTCTCGACTCTCATTTTCAAGAGGATATAGTATCCGAGGTGGTTTAAAATACACATTTGTGATCCACAATAGAAAAAGGAGAAAGTGTGGAATCCAATGAACCCTTGTACCTAAGTTAAGGTCAGAGCGAAAAAAGATAACGTCCTGCACTGCACTCTAGTCCTTCACTCTCACTTTCCTCATCCACAAATCTTTCATCCTCGCTCAAATTAATGGGGTAATCGTCGCTTTCTCGGTCCGAATCTCTCTCGCTGCATTGTAAACAATGGGAAAATGCGAGGAGTCCTTCCTCCGGTGACGTCACGCTACTTCCGGTATAGGCAAGGCTTTTTTTTTAAATCAGCGACCAAAAGTTGCGACCTTTATCGTCGATGTTCTCTACTAAATCCTTTCAGCCAAAATATGGCAATATCGCGAAATGATCAAGTATGACACATAGAATGGATCTGCTATCCCCGTTTAAATAAACACATTTCATTTCAGTCGGCCTTTAAATATGTCCGTGTGCGACATAAACACACATAATTTATTGTATATTGTTTGCTACATCTCGCCCAGGGACTATGGTCGGAAACTAGCTTCGTAGCTAAAACCCGCGCGTTTACAGCAATGCCGATCAATGTGCGTTGTCCCCGTTCAAATAAACTAATAAAATAAAATAATTCCTATGCACATTCGCCTAACATGCTCATTGGTTGTATTGATTTATATATAGTTGATATGATATATTGTGAGAAAGTCTGTGCTCTGCACATACATATGTATGCATGCGTGTGTATATATGTGTGCGTTTACATAACATAATGGATATATAATTAATAGTTACTATAATTGAATATTAGGAGTATGCTAAAGTTCATCTCCTACCTTGTTTACTTCTGTGACAACCTCTGTGAAACTTTATCAATCAGAAATATCAATCAGCTAAAAGTCAACCATGGATACGTTTTGATTGATTGATTGAAACTTTTATTAGTAGATTGCACTGTACAGTACATATTCCGTACAATTGACCACTAGATGGTAACACCCGAATACGTTTTTCAAGTCGGGGTCCACGTTAATCAATTCATGGTGTGGATGGTAGTGATGTGATGTATTCTTTTAAAACATACACAAAGTTCAGTGAGCAGTTTGAGTTATGTGTGACCATGTGTGTTCACTTTTTGTGCTGGTTGAACTTTTTTTTGTCTGCACCATGACTAGGGAAGGTTGTCTGGATTGGGTCGTATAGGTAAATGATGTGCTTGTGAGGTCAAGAAAGCACACACCATGGTCACTGGCCTGAGTTTCTCACATTGTCCAATGTCAGACTCCGGGGTATTTAAATTTGATATGAAAACACCTCGCACGGCCATGTTACTTATTGAAATTGATGCCGGCGTGCCGCATTTGGCCACCCCTGCACATCATTAAAAATGTCAATTTCACAAAATAATGCACCTTAAGGCTAGAACAAGTAAAGATGTGTGTTAGTGCAGGCTCATACAGTTCATGAATGCACACAACCAGGGCCGGCCCGTGGCATAGGCCGTATAGGCAAATGCTAAGGGTGCCGTCCATCAGGGGGCGCCACGCCAGTGCCACAAATGTTGGAGAAAAAAAAAAAAAAAAAAGTTGGTACTATTATTTCTAAATACAAAAAATAATCCCACGTTAATTAAAATGCAAAGTAAAGCCTATTTAATAGAAATATTATTATATATTATTTGTTACAACATTACGCCCCCCCCACCCCCCCCCACCCCCACCCCCACTGCACGGTGCGCCCCTGCCTTCCCGTATCATGACTCTTACCACATCAAAAAATCAACACAAGATGTCAAAACGGCCAAAACTGTCAGGTGCCCAGGGAAGAAAAAATAGAAAAGAAGAGGAGGAGAAACGAGAAAAAGACAGATGTAGCAGGTAGGTAACGTTAGCCTACATGAAATTATTTGTCTGTTACAGAATGTGATAGTAACCTGGCTTTTTAGCATTAAGCTAATGTTACATGATTCGGCAATCGCTAATCAATAAATAGCTAGTTCTGTTTTAACGTCGGGTTAATATTGTGGAGGGGGCTAAATTGTTATGGAAAATAATAATGTAACGTTAGGTAATTACAGTACTCCCACCTTACATTCCTCAGGGACATTTGTATTAGATCTTTTAAGCAGGTGTTTTTTGTTTACATTGTTGTTGCCTTCTGGTTAGCTCATGTTTGCCCTGCAGGTAATAGTCACTTTTCCACCCTTTTATATATTAGGTATAGTTGTAAGCCTAGTTGTTAAAGTGCACATCATTAATGTTAATTAAGCAATATCACACGAGAGGGAATGCTGTTTTTTAATTTGAGCACTGCTGTGATTCGGCTAAAGATAATCATAACATAACATTCTCATATAATATGTTAATTTGCTTTCTTTAAGTAAAAAAAAAAGGTCAAAGACATAGCTATTCGGTTTCTTGTGAGTATATACACTTCACTGCCGATGTGGGGGGAGGGGGGGGGGCACCTAAAATCTTGCCTAGGGCGCCAGATTGGTTAGGGCCAGGCCTGCACACAGCTGAAGTCACAATGTTGCTCTTGAAGGGACTACAGTAAGAACTTAAGGGTTTCACAGGCCAACGGAGTTAGACACACAAACTAAATCATGTGTAAAGTTCTGGGAAACGACCCCTTATTCTTAAGATAGATGCCGACGCCGCACACCCTTTGAAAGTTATGGTGCATGGCTAAGTAATGAAACCGTTTAAATGCCGCGGCAAAGTCATCGGAATTGTTGCCTCGACACTGACACGGCTGCCTGTCTTGTGAGTCAGGACTACACCCTGTTTCCACACAGCTGACCCACTTCCACCCCCTGCAGGGTAATAAGCCTCGACACCTGACGGTAAATATCTCTCCGGGCTTCATTACCTTGTCCTCTCGCCGCCGTAAATCCGTCCACATTCCCCCAAAGCAGTCATACAGGTGTGAGTATCGAGTCGGTCGGCTTCCATGGACTTGTTTTCATAGACCTCCTGCAGTGGGGAGATTGTTGCCCAACAGTCTTTTTTTTTTGATGGGATGCGGACTTGTTGACATCTGAGAATAGTTCATCACGGAGACTTTATGGCTGCTGTGTTTATTGTTGTGGTGCACGCTAGGAACGACACTATATCCTTGTCTGCAAACTCCTCGCTGCCCTTGCCACAAAGTCAACAGTCTGCTGGGCTGAAGTCAGCGTCTCTGTCCCCCTCCCGTGATTTAGGACTGCACTTACCAGAGCCCTGGCCGGTCTCCCGGGGCCCTTCTCCTCCTCTGCTGAGAGCTGTCACTCTGGTACGTGTAATTTGCACAGACCAAAAAATGCCAACGCAAACTGTGAATAATGAGCGGTTGTTAACTTTTGAGACGGCGCAAGCAAAGCGAAACGGCAAACACTCGGGCGAGAGAACCGTAATTACCCACCGGCCTGTGAGTGCACTCTTGGTTGGAGGGATTGTTATTGTGTCTGCGGATGACCTTTCATGTCTTTGGGCGCGGGTAATCTGCTAGCGCCGGTGCAAAAAGGAAATGGATGCTGCGATTCGTGAAATAATCACCTGTTTTAATTCGAGCTTTGTTCCCCCCTTGCACGACCACCCGTAGGAAGACGGATTACCCGACGATATCCGACCCCCGGCAAATGGACGACTATCTAAGGGGATGACGGATAACGCCGAGCCTAGCAGAAGCCCGGTCGCGAGAACCTCCCGCTTCTGACTTTTGTAGAGATTTATTCCATCAGTCAAGTAATTAACATGATTTATTGGGGGGTGGGTCTGTTAGTGAGACAACAAAGGGGTCGGGGTGTTTTCATCCCCCCGAGGAGATGCTATCAGGTGTTTTCTGCTGTGCTGGCAACGCAGTCAGCACGCAGCTGTAAATCTGCATT
>NC_084739.1:7508264-7510764 GCF_033978785.1 Entelurus aequoreus | reverse complement strand
GTTGACCCCAACGACCGCATTATATCGAAGTTTGAGTGTAATTATTTTTACGTAACTGTTACCAATGTGTTTGGTGTAACGTGGCGCGCTACTTTTAAAGTGGTTGTACGTCAACAAACATGTACTTGATGATAAATCGCAAGAGGCAACATCACACAGCAAACAACACATAGACTAAGTACACACCCCGACTACTACTATGAGGGAATAATGACCAATAAATCAAGGATTGAAGTGACAATCTTGTAAAACTACAATACCCCGTTTGTGGACAAGGAAACAAGACAGCCTTTGAAGCATGTTAAAAGCTCTTCATTAACTAGCGCTAACACAATCCAGTGAAAAGAGTCAACATAGGTGCGTCACTGCCGGTGTTCTGGCGAAGCATGCCATCAAACTGCCGCTGCTAAGCTAACAAACAAGGCTGAGCTAAAATGCTGCTCTTTTAAAGGCTTTCACACCCACTCTGCTCTCATGAAACGTCGTTTTTCTTCTTCTAAATAACACATTGATTACTTTCATTAGTAATCATGTACATTTGTTAAATAGTAATCATTCGTAATTAAATTACTTTTTTTGGGAAAGTAACAAGTAATTTCAATGACTTACCTTTTCAAAGTAATTTTCCCAACACTGCACAATGGTGCATTGGAGGTAAGTCGTCCAATATCTCAACTTGATGCTGCAATTCAGACAAAGTGTTTTTTAATAAGTTCTACCGTGTTTTTGTTGTATTTCACATGACCTACATCGGTGTTTTTCAACCTTTTTTGAGCCGAGGCACATTTTTTGCGTTGAAAAAATCCGGAGGCACACCACCAGCAGAAATCATTAAAAAACGAAACTCAGTTGACAGTAAAAAGTCCTTGCATATGACTTTAAAGCATAACCAAGCATGCATCACTCTAGCTCTTGTCTCAAAGTAGGTGTACTGTCACCACCTGTCACGTCACGCCCTGACTTATTTTGACTTTTTTGCTGTTTTCCTGTATGTAGTGTTTTAGTTCTTGCCTTGCGCTCCTATTTTGGTGGCTTTATCTCCTTTTTTTGGTATTTTCCTGTAGCAGTTTCATGTCTTCCTTTGAGCGATATTTCCCGCATCTACTTTGATTTTATCCTTCTTTGTGGGGACATTTTCGATCGTCATGTCATGTTCGGATGTACATTGTCTTTGCTCCACAGTAAGTCTTTGCTGTCGTCCAGCATTCTGCTTTTGTTTACTTTGTAGCCAGTTCAGTTTTAGTTTGGTTCTGCATAAGTGCTTTTTTAATAAGTTCTACTGGGAACATGCAGGAGGATACATTTTATTTATTGTGATTTTTACTTCCAATGTTCACACTGGACTCTGTTTACGACAGAGGTGTCCAAAGTGCGGCCCGGGGGCCATTTGCGGCCCGCAGCTAATCGTTTACCGGCCCCCCACACATTCTGCAAAAATTGCAAAATTGATAGTATTGCAAAAATTTAAAAAATAAAAGTAAAACGGTGTAATGAGGTGAAATCTAACGAGAAAACGTTGCAATGTTGACACAAAGCTGCCATGCAGGCTGTTTTTTTTTCTTTTGTCTTTGTTTATTTTGATTTTTTTTGCCATTGCTCGAGAAAAAAAAAAAAAAAAAAGACTAAAAAACTACATTACAATGAATTATTACTTTAAAAATTTAACTTTAAAATGTTTTATGTGGGAAAAAATAGTGCATATATCGTGTGGTTGCCATGTAAAAACATCAAAGTTTTATTTGACAAAAGAGCATAAAACAAACAAAATAATAGTTCAAACGTAAAATCGACAGATATATCTGAAGTTGATCTTGTAATTTAAGTGTGAAAAGTAAAAAAAACCTAATAAAAATGTATCACTTTATGAGTGGGGGACCTTTTGGATCCCAAATATATTTAGTGGGATTTTATTTAACTTTTCACTGTGATTACTCAAAAATATTAAAGAATTCAAATCAATGGAGTCCTGCATTATTGATCTTTTAGGGCTCTAATTACTAAATACTGCATATTTCAGTTTTACTATAAAAAATAAAGTTGTCTTTGACAGAAAAGGCATAAAACCTGTTTTTTTTTAACTTGATATCAACCTGAAGTTGATATAGATCAGGGGTCACCAACCTTTTTGAAAGCAAGAGCTACTTCTTGGGTAGTGATTAATGCGAAGGGCTACCAGTTTGATAAACACTTAAATAAATTGCCAGAAATAGCCAATTTGCTCAATTTGCCTTTAACTCTATGTTATTATTAATAATTAATGATATTTACACTTAATTGAACGGTTTAAAAGAGGAGAAAACACGAAAAAAAAATGACAATTACATTTTGAAACATAGTTTATCTTTAATTTTGTCTCTTTAAAATTAAAAATTCAACCGAAAAAAAAGAAGAGAAAAACTAGCTAATTCGAATCTTTTTGAAAAAATTTAAAAAATTATTTATGGAACATCATTAGTAATTTTTCCTGATTAAGATTAATTTTAGAATTTTGATGACATGT
>NC_084739.1:7488264-7503264 GCF_033978785.1 Entelurus aequoreus | reverse complement strand
GTCTTTGTTAGAAATATAGCTTGGTCCAATTTGTTATATATTCTAACAAAGTGTAGATTGGATTTTAACCTATTTAAAACATGTCATCAAAATTCTAAAATTAATCTTAATCAGGAAGAATTACTAATGATGTTCCATAAATTCTTTTTTTAAGTTTTTCTCTTCTTTTTTTCGGTTGAATTTTGAATTTTAAAGAGTCGAAATTGAAGATAAACTGTTTCAAAATTTAATTGTAATTTTTTTCGTGTTTTCTCCTCTTTTAAACCGTTCAATTAAGTGTAAATATCATTAATTATTAATAATAACATAGAGTTAAAGGTAAATTGAGCAAATTGGCTATTTCTGGCAATTTATTTAAGTGTGTATCAAACTGGTAGCCCTTCGCATTAATCACTACCCAAGAAGTAGCTCTTGCTTTCAAAAAGGTTGGTGACCCCTGCTGTACACAGTATAACTTGTTGGATATGACTTTAAACCATAACCAAGCATGCATCAATATAGCTCTTGTCTCAACGTAGGTGTACTGTCACGACCCTGTCACATCACACCCTGACTTATTTTGACTTGTTTGCTGTTTTCCTGTGTGTAGTGTTTTACTTCTTGTCTTGCGCTCCTATTTTGGTGGCTTTTTCTCTTTTTTTGGTATTTTCCTGTAGCAGTTCTATGTCTTCCTTTGAGCGATATTTCCCCGCATCTACTTTGTTTTTATCCTTCTTCATGGGGACATTGTCGATTGTCATGTCATTTTCGGACGTACATTGTGGACGCCGTCTTTGCTCCACAGTAAGTCTTTGCTGTCGTCCAGCATTCTGTTTTTGTTTACTTTGTAGCCAGTTCAGTTTTAGTTTATTTCTGCATAGCCTTCCCTAAGCTTCAATCCCTTTTCTTAGGGGCACTTACCTTTTGTTTAATTTTTGGTTTAAGCATTAGATACCTTTTTACCTGCACACTGCCTCCCGCTGTTTCCGACATCTACAAAGCAATTAGCTACCGGCTGCCACCTACTGATATGGAAGAGTAATACACGGTTACTCTGCCGACACTCAACAACAACACATCATTTGCAGACTATAATTACTGTTTTGCAAAACATATTTTTTACCCCAAATAGGTGAAATTAGATCATCTCCCACGGCACACCAGACTGTATCTACAGTGGTTGAAAAACACGGATCTACATCATGGAACTGGTCCATAAGTAGACTGCATGCTACAGTGTCACCATTTATTTAAATATGTATAATGTTTCCATTTCTTCTCCATGATTGCTACTATAAGTGTGCTATTTATAGCCCTCCTGCCGTTCCCCTCTGGGTTCTGACTGCCTCCCTCGATCCTCGACCCCTGCTTGGACACGGACTATGCTGCCACTCTCCTACCCTCGACTGCTTGCCTGCTCACGGACTGCCCTCCAGCTTTGTCCCTCCTCTTGCTCTACGCAACACTTGGTAACACACTACAGCTAACCATACACATAGCCTCACACACACACTCTTGGGTTTTGTCACACACACCATTTTATAGTTATTAGTTAGTATTGTTTTATTATTATATGTATTGGCTTATATACATAATACATCATAGAACTTTACTGCCCCCTTGTGTCTGTGCCGTCAACTCCCTCCTGCAATACATAACAGGAGTCAACTATAAATCAATATCTATTCTTGACAGCCCCATAAATGTACGATTTCTTCATAAATGCGTCGCTTGTACTAGTTGACGGGGCGATCTTGACTGCCGTAAGATGGCCGACAGATGCCTATGGTTTTAGCTCGCACGCTACCGAGCATAATGTCCAATAGCTTGTTTTGGGACAAGCTAACTAAAGTGACGTTATTAGTCTTTCATTTGTTAATAATTAGTAGCAAGAGGCTTTCAAGTGTACAATATGTCACTTATTCCGTTAATGCATAATCTGAAACACAACATGAAGAACGTCTTTGCTAGTCACGATGGTTTTAATGACCGTTAAAGTTGGTGGTTCGGGTCACACGCCATCAAAATGATTTTGAAGCTGGAATTCCTTTTGTGGAAGTTGCCTTGATGTGGGTTCCTCAGACCACCAAACACTGCCACGAGAGCCCGGATCAGGGTTACAACACTGTTTTGTTTTCATAAATTGGTGCAGGGGTTTTGTTTTCCAGCAAACTGTCTTTTCGTGTCCGTGTCTCTCTCGCTCTCACTCCAGCTCCAACCACGTGTCTCAACCCGGCTGCTGCTAATAGAGGTGATTGGATAACAAGGCCCACCTGGGAGATCCACTCACCTGTCGCTGTCTTCGAGGCCGGTACTGGCACACCCCGTTCCGCGGCAGGACCGCAGGCCACCCCCCCCCCCCCCCCTCCACACTTATTATATACATACTCGTCCTCTGCAGTGGACATGTCTTTTGCATGTCAGGAATATTTTTTTCCAAAATGCATAACTGTGACAAGAGAATGACGGAATTGGCCAATGAAAATGGAATCTACTGTTAAAAACGGAATATCACTTGCCTCCAACGCCAAAAAGCCTCCTCATGTAAGGTTTAGTTGGTTCATTTATTTTTATTCTATTTGATTATTATTTATTTTTTTGCTGCTTATGGCACAGGGGTGGGACCAGACAAGCTCTGCTTCTTCCCAACCCTTTTTGGACGGTTGATCACTTGAGCAAAATGTGTGCTTGTGAAGTTTTGACATGTTTCCAATAATAAATAACACTGAAGTGAATCGAACTGAATACATTACAATTAATTTAAGATGTTTTAATTTGTAATAATTACAACCATTTTAAATCGGGAGTTAAACGTACCACACAAAAATACACACACTCTGCGGTGGTAAGCAGAATTCTTAAAGAGTAAAATGGAATTTATACAAATAAAAATGATTCATAAGTCCCTACTGAGGATACGGTTTTCCAAGTTGTCTTTGAGTACAGTCGTGGTCAAAAGTTTAATATTTGCTTAAATGTCCCTTGGCAAGTTTCACTGCAATAAGGCGCCTTTGGTAGCCATCCACAAGCTTCGGGCAAGCTTCTGGTTGAATTTTTTACCACTCCTCTTACTTTCTGATATGGACTTGTTTCTTCAGCATTGTCCACACGGACAAGGCCATTCTAAAACCTTAATTCTAGCCTGATTTAGCCATTCCTTTACCACTTTTGACGTGTGTTTGGGGTCATTGTCCTGTTGGAACACCCAACTGCGCCCAAGACCCAACCTGATGATTTTAGCTTGTCCTGAAGAATTTGGAGGTAATCCTCCTTTCTCATTGTCCCGTTTATAATCCGTTGAGAAGCACCAGTTTCGACCACATAACTTTCCTCCAGAAGGTTTTATCTTTGTCCATATTAAGTCAGATGAAACAAAAATGGAACTGTTTGTCCACAATACCCAGCAATATGTTTGGAGGAGAAAAGGTGAGGCCGTCAAGCATGGTGGTGGTAATATTATGCTCGGGGCCTGTTTTGCTGCCAATGGAACTGGTGCTTTACAGAGAGTAAATGGGACAATGAAAAAAAGGAGGATTACCTCCAAATTCTTCAGGACAACCTAAAATCATCAGCCCGGAAGTTGGGTCTTGGGCTCGGTTGGGTGTTCCAACAGGACTATGACCCCAAACACATGTCAAAAGTGGTAAAGGAATGGCTAAATCAGGTTAGAATTAAGGTTTTAGAATGGCATTCCCAAAGTCTGACATGGACTTGTTTCTTCAGCATTGTCCACACGGACAAGGCCATTCTAAAACCTTAATTCTAGCCTGATTTAGCCATTCCTTTACCACTTTTGACGTGTGTTGGGGGACATTGTCCTGTTGGAACACCCAAGACCCAACCTCCGGGCTGATGATTTTAGGTTGTCCTGAAGAATTTGGAGGTAATCCTCCTTTCTCATTGTCCCGTTTATAATCCGTTCAGAAGCACCAGTTTCGACCACAGAACTTTCCTCCAGAAGGTTTTATCTTTGTCCATATTAAGTCAGATGAAACAAAAATTGAACTGTTTGTCCACAATACCCAGCAATATGTTTGGAGGAGAAAAGGTGAGGCCTTTAATCCCAGGAACACCATTCCTACCGTCAAGCATGGTGGTGGTAATATTATGCTCGGGGCCTGTTTTGCTGCCAATGGAACTGGTGCTTTACAGAGAGTAAATGGGACGATGAAAAAAAGGAGGATTACCTCTAAATTCTTCAGGACAACCTAAAATCATCAGCCCGGAAGTTGGGTCTTGGGCTCGGTTGGGTGTTCCAACAGGACTATGACCCCAAACACATGTCAAAAGTGGTAAAGGAATGGCTAAATCAGGTTAGAATCAAGGTTTTAGGATGGCATTCCCAAAGTCTGACATGGACTTGTTTCTTCAGCATTGTCTCATTTTCAGTAGACCCATAATAAATTCATAAAAGAACCAAACTTCATGAATGTTTTTTTTGTGACCAACAAGTATGTGCTCCATACTTGTAGTAGTAGTAGTAGTAGTAGTAGTAGTGGACATAGAGAGAGAGAGAGAGAGAGAGAGAGAGAGAGAGAGAGAGAGAGAGAGAGAGAGAGAGAGAGAGAGAGAGAGAGAGAGAGAGAGAGAGAGAGAGAGAGAGAGAGAGAGAGAGAGAGAGAGAGAGAGAGAGAGAGAGATCAGAAGGCATAAGAAAAAGTATCTGCATTTGATTGTTTACATTTGATTGTTAGCAATCCGGGGAGGGTGTTAGTTTAGGGTTGTAACTGCCTGGAGGTGAACTTTTATTGCGGTTTTGAAGGAGGATAGAGATGCCCTTTCTTTTATACCTGTTGGGAGCGCATTCCACATTGATGTGGCATAGAAAGAAAATGAGTTAAGACCTTTGTTAGTTCGGAATTTGGGTTTAACGTGGTTAGTGGAGCTCCCCCTGGTGTTGTGGTTATGGCGGTCATTTACGTTAAGGAAGTAGTTTGACATGTACTTCGGTATCAGGGAGGTGTAGCGGATTTTATAGACCAGGCTCAGTGCAAGTTGTTTAACTCTGTCCTCCACCTTGAGCCAGCCCACTTTAGAGAAGTGGGTAGGAGTGAGGTGGGATCTGGGGTGGAGGTCTAGAAGTAACCTGACTAGCTTGTTCTGAGATGTTTGGAGTTTAGATTTGAGGGTTTTGGAGGTGCTAGGGTACCAGGAGGTGCATGCGTAATCGAAAAAGGGTTGAACGAGAGTTCCCGCCAGAATCCTCAAGGTGCTTTTGTTGACCAGAGAGGAAATTCTGTAGAGAAATCTCGTTCGTTGGTTAACCTTTTTGATTACCTTGGTTGCCATTTTATCACAGGAAAGGTTAGCCTCTAGAATGGAACCTAGGTAGGTGACCTCATCTTTCCTGGTGATAACAATATCACCCACTTTTATGTTGAAGTCATTGACTTTCTTGAGGTTGATGTGGGACCCAAACAGGATGGATTCTGTTTTACCCAAGTGTATGGATAGCATGACATTATGTTCTTTACAAGTGTCTGTAAAGTTTTGATCGTGACTGTATGTTGCTCCAAATCCTGTATCAGCATTAATGGTGCCTTCACAGATGTGTAAGTTACCCATGCCTTGCGCACTAATACACCCCCATACCATCACACATGCTGGCTTTTCAACTTTGCGCCTAGAACAATCCGGATGGTTCTTTTCCTCTTTAGTCCGTAGGACACCACGTCCACAGTTTCCAAATAAACAATTTGAAATGTGGACTCGTCAGACCACAGAACACTTTTCCACTTTGCATCAGTCCATCTTAGATGTAGCGAAGCCGGCGGCGTTTCTGGGTGTTGTTGATAAATGGCTTTGGCTTTGCATAGTAGTGCATGTCAACTTTTGACCACGACTGTAGGTCTCCTCAATCCATCACTTGTTGTCCCAAGCTCCCAAGACAGACAGCTGCATGTTGTCCACAGCAAAACAGGATCTTGGTCTGCGCACATCAAAGTGGTGGAGAGGCAGGGGGGCTTCCAAACTTCCACCTCATTCCTTAAAGACTTCCCTCCGCCCTTTTGCAGCATCCTTAATGCGAGGAGAAGTGAGGTGAGGGTGAATCCTTCCTTGTATGTTTTTTGCATGCTTTGTTGTCTCCTCTTTGTGTTTCTGTTTGCTCCTCTCCTTTTGTCCGCGAGGCGAACTCTGCACGCACTTTGACCCTCGAGGGTTGACTTCTCAGGCCTTTCTTGTTCCTTTTTGCATCTGCAAGGAGCCCGTCCCTCACCCCTCGCCTCTCCGTGAAAACGGTTGCGTGACCTTTCAACCTTGTCAACTTTTCAGGCTCGGAGCAAAGTGCTCAAGTCCTGACCACATGTGACACGGGCTGTTCATGCATAGCGTTTACCTATAAGTCCGTTTTTAGCAACGATCAGACGCATTACCGTCATAACATGACTTTTGAACAATTTTGTTTTGTGTAAATGTTTGCAATTCCTAAATTAAACAGTTTTTTAAGCTTGAACACATATGCAAATTATCACCAGGCAAATGAGTGCACTACTCGTCTATGACCAGCAGAGGCGCTGTTGGTTCAGTCTCGACCAGTAATCTGTAACGAGTAAAGATGTCCGATAATGGCTTTTTGCCGATATCCGATATTCCGATATTGTCCAACTCTTTAATTACCGATACCGATATCAACCGATACCGATATCAACCGATATATACAGTCGTGGAATTAACACATTATTATGCCTAATTTGGACAACCAGGTATGGTGAAGATAAGGTACTTATATATATATATATATATATATATATATATATATATATATATATATATATATATATATATATATATATATATATATATATATATATATATATATATATATATATATAAATATATATATATATATTTTAAAAAAAAGTATAAAATAAAATAAGATATATAAAATAAAAACATTTTCTGGAATAAAAAAGAAAGTAAAACAATATAAAAACAGTTACATAGAAATTAGTAATTAATGAAAATGAGTAAAATTAACTGTTATAGGTTAGTACTATTAGTGGACCAGCAGCACGCACAATCATGTGTGCTTACGGACTGTATCCCTTGCAGACTGTATTGATATATATTGATATATAATGTAGGAACCAGAATATTAATAACAGAAAGAAACAACACTTTTGTGTGAATGAGTGTAAATGGGGGAGGGAGGTTTTTTGGGTTGGTGCACTAATTGTAAGTGTATCTTGTGTTTTTTATGTTGATTTAATAAAAAAAAAAAAAAAAAAAAAAAATCGATACTGATAATAAAAAAAACGATACCGATAATTTCCGATATTACATTTTAACGCATTTATCGGCCGATAGTATCGGCAGGCCGATATTATCGGACATCTCTAGTAACGAGCATGACACAATGCAGACTTTAGATGCATCCATCCTAATGGAATGCGCTGGAGATGTTCGATAATATCGGACTGCCGATATTATCGGCCGATAAATGCTTTAAAATGTAATATCGGAAATTATCGGTATCAGTTTCAAAATGTAAAATTCATGACTTTTTAAAACGCCGCTGTATGGAGTGGTACAGAGCGCCAATAAACCTTAAAGGCACTGCCTTTGCGTGCCGGCCCAATCACATAATATCTACGGCTTTTCACACACACACAAGTGAATGCAAGGCATACTTGGTCAACAGCCATACAGGTCACACTGAGGGTAGCCGTATAAACAACTTTAACACTGTTACAAATATGCGCCACACTGTGAACCCACACCAAACAAGAGTGACAAACACATTTCGGGAGAACATCCGCACCGTAACACAACATAAACACAACATAAACACAACAGAACAAATACCCAGAACCCCTTGCAGCACTAACTCTTCCGGGACGCTACAATATACCACCAACCCCCCACCTCCATCTCCCGAATTCGGAGGTCTCAAGGTTGGAAAGTATGTAGTAGCGTGTATGAGAGTGTTTTACTAGTGTGTGTGAGAGAAAAACATTTCAGTAGTGTGTATGAGAGTGTTTTAGTAGTGTGTATGGGAGTGTTTAAATGCGACTTATACTCCAGTGCGACTTATATATGTTTTTTTCCTTCTTTATTATGCATTTTCGGCCGGTGCGACTTATACTCCGGAGCGACTTATACTCTGAAAAATACGGTAATTAAAATAAGCGTAGCATGAACTTAAAGTGTTCTGTATGCTTGACTATTATCTTTCAAACTAAATATTCGCAAACTTTGTACAACATTAATTACCGTATTTTCCGGACTATAAGTCGACATTTTTGTCATAGTTTGGCCGGGGGTGCGACTTATACTCAGGAGCGACTCATGTGTGAAATTATTAACACATTAGCGTAAAATATCAAACTATATTATTTAGCTCATTCACGTAAGAGACTAGACGTATAAGATTTCATGGGATTTAGCGATTAGGAGTGACAGATTGTTTAGTAAACATATAGCATGTTCTATATGTTATAGTTATTTGAATGACTCTTACCATAATATGTTACGTTAACATACCAGGCACCTTCTCAGTTGGTTCGCTCCGCCGCTCCCAGTCTGTGGAATGCTCTCCCTGACCACCTGAGGGCACCACAGACTGTGGATGCTTTTAAAAAAGGCTTAAAAGCCCTTCTTTTTTCTAAAAAAAGCCTTTTTTTTTTAGATATGTGCATACTAGCTATAGCTATTTGGCTGTTCTAGTTTTTATTTATATTTATTTCTTTATTATGTTTTTTTATTTTTTATTTTATTTTTTAGTACACTGTAGCACTTTGAGATTGTTTACTCAATTTAAAGTGCTTTTTTACAAATAAAATCCATTATTGTTATTATTAGTATTATTTATGCGTCATATATCAGCCTGTTGTTCACTATTCTTTATTTATTTTAAATTGCCTTTCAAATGTTTATTCTTTGTGTTGGGTTTTATCAAATAAATTTCCCCCAAAAATGCGACTTATACTCCAGTGCGACTTATATATGTTTTTTTCCTTCTTTATTATGCATTTTCGGCCGGTGCGACTTATACTCCGAAAAATACGGTAATTAAAATAAGCGTAGCATGAACATAAAGTGTTCTTGTTGCTTGACTATTATCTTTCAAAGTAAATATTCGCAAACTTTGTACAACATTAATTATGTAGTTTTGGCTTGAAACGAACGTAGAACACACAGTCCAATGCAAATCTTAACATAGCTAATGTCTCTGTGAGTCATGTTTTTCGCTTGCTCAGGAAAACATACAAAGCTTTGAACCATCCCTGGGAAATATTGAAACGTCTTTCCACCACCAAGTGTTGGTTGTGAAGATGATATCCCATAACCACGCCCCATTAGTCCCTGTGCCGTCGCTCGTGTTTCACTGTTTAATGTGTGCACGAGGATCCTAGTGCGGCCATGCTTGTCTTATTTGTGTGTGCACTGTTTTAAAACCGACTCAATGACACTTGATGATCAATAGCGCCCACAAACGAGGGGGGGAATATCCGCCGAGCAACAAATTGATGTAATGACCGAGTGTGCCTTATTATCTCGCAGCTGCATCAGATTGGCAAACTTCTGAGGGAATGTCTGGGAAATATCAACAGTCATTTATCAAGTCCCGCTTATTAGCATATTGCCTACAGAGGCAAGGGCGGAGATCTAAATAAAAGTACTTCTATTTGAAGGGGGGGAAAAAAAACCCTCACTTACAGTAAAGCCTTGACTTAAGTCAATAATTTAAGCAGAAACCACCAGCACTGACTCACATAAATGCATGTATTTATTTGTGTACGCTAACTGAACCGCTGCACACCCGGCCGTGATCGACTTGAAATTTCTCACACAGCTCAATGTTCCGGACAAAACACCCTCTGTAACTTTGGCCATGTGAAGCCGTATCGCCGCGGAATGCAACAGTATGTACACGCATGGCAAGATTGGCTGAGAAGCTATGGCCGCCATCAAGCGAACTAATGGAGTCTTTGAGCATTTTGTTTAATTACGAGTACTGCAAAAAGAGCTGACAAAATATGAGATAAAAGACGAGATTTTAGGGGAAAAAATTCTAAAAACTAGTGAATTTACCTGTCTTGCAAGTAGTTATTTTACTGGACTCACTATGGACTGGACTCTCACTATTATGTTAGATCCACGATGGACTGGACTCTCACAATATTATGTTAGATCCACTATGGACTGGACTCTCACTATTATGTTAGATCCACGATGGACTGGACTCTCACTATTATGTTAGATCCACTATGGACTGGACTCTCACTATTATGTTAGATCCACTATGGACTGGACTCTCACTATTTTGTTAGATCCACTATGGACTGGACTCTCACTATTATGTTAGATCCACTATGGACTGGACTCTCACACTATTATGTTAGATCCACTATGGACTGGACTCTCACACTATTATGTTAGATCCACTATGGACTGGACTCTCACTATTATGTTAGATCCACTATGGACTGGACTCTCACTATTATGTTAGATCCACTATGGACTGGACTCTCACACTATTATGTTAGATCCACTATGGACTGGACTCTCACTATTATGCTAGATCCACTATGGACTGGACTCTCACACTATTATGTTAGATCCACTATGTTAGATCTCATGTGCACGAGAAACTTTCTCTTGCACACGAGATACATGACTAAAAAAAAAAAAAAAAAATTATAATTTTTTTTTTTTTTTTTAAATAAAATTGTTCTCGTGCGCACGTCTAAAAAAAAATATATTTAAAAAAAAAAATTTTTTTTTTAAATAATTTAATAAAACGTTTCTTGTGCACACAAGAAAGTTTCTCGTGCACGTGAGGTACATGTCTAAAAAAAAAAAAAAATTATAATTTTTTAAACATTTTTTTTTATAAAAAGTTTCTCGTGCGCACGAGAAACTTTCTTGTGTGCACGAGATACATGTCTAAAAAAAAAAAAAAAAAATTGTAATTTTTATTTTTTTTTATAAAATGTTTCTCGTGCGCACATGTCTAAAAAAAAAGAAGTATTTTTTTAAAAACATTTTTTAAATAATTTTATAAAATGTTTCTCGTGCGCACATGTCTAAAAAAAAAAGAAGTATTTTTTTAAAAACATTTTTTAAATAATTTTATAAAAAGTTTCTTGTGCACACAAGAAAGTTTCTCGTGCACACAAGAAAGTTTCTCGTGCACACAAGAAAGTTTCTCGTGCGCGTGAGGTACATGTCTAAAATTTTTTTTTAAAAATTATAATTTATTTAAAATTTTTTTTTATAAAAAGTTTCTCGTGTGCACGAGAAACTTTCTCTTGCGCACGAGATAAATGTCTAAAAAAAAAAAAGAAATTATAATTTTTAAAAAAATAAAGTTTTATAAAAAGTTTCTCGTGCGCACGAGAAACTTTCTTATGCGCACGAGATACATGTCTAAAAAATAAAAAAAGATTGTAATTTTTTTTTTTTTTTTTTATAAAATGTTTCTCGTGTGCACATGTCTAAAAAAAAAAAAGTATTTTTTTAAAAACATTTTTTAAATAATTTTATGAAAAGTTTCTTGTGCACACAAGAAAGTTTCTCGTGCGTGAGAGGTACATGTCTAAAAAAAAAAAAAATTATAATTTATTTAAAAAAATTTTTTATAAAAAGTTTCTCGTGTGCACGAGAAACTTTCTCTTGCACACGAGATAAATGTCTAAAAAAAAAAAAAGAAATTATAATTTTTAAAACATTTTTTTTTTTTTATAAAAAGTTTCTCGTGCCCTCGAGAAACTTTTTTGTGCGCATGAGATACATGTCTAAAAAATAAAAAAAGATTGTAATTTTTTTTTTTTTTATATATATAAAATGTTTCTCGTGCGCACATGTCTAAAAAAAAAAAAGTATTTTTTTAAAAACATTTTTTAAATAATTTTATAAAAAGTTTCTTGTGCACACAAGAAAGTTTCTCGTGCGTGAGAGGTACATGTCTAAAAAAAAAAAAAATTATAATTTATTTAAAAAAAAATTTTATAAAAAGTTTCTCGTGTGCACGAGAAACTTTCTCTTGCGCACGAGATAAATGTCTAAAAAAAAAAAAAGAAATTATAATTTAAAAAAACATTTTTTTTTATAAAAAGTTCCTCGTGCCCTCGAGAAACTTTTTTGTGCGCACGAGATACAAGTCTAAAAAATAAAAAAAGATTGTAATTTTTTTTTTTTTTTATATAAAATGTTTCTCGTGCGCACATGTCTAAAAAAAAAAAAAGCATTTTTTTAAAAACATTTTTTAAATAATTTTATAAAAAGTTTCTTGTGCACACAAGAAAGTTTCTCGTGCGCGTGAGGTACATGTCTAAAAAAAACAAAAAAACAATTATAATTTATTTAAATTTTTTTTTATAAAAAGTTTCTCGTGTGCACGAGATAAATGTCTAAAAAAAAAAAAAGAAATTATAATTTAAAAAAAAAAATTTTTTTATAAAAAGTTTCTCGTGCGCACGAGAAACTTTCTTATGCGCACGAGATACATGTCTAAAAAATAAAAAAAGATTGTAATTTTATTATTTTTTTATAAAATGTTTCTCGTGCGCACATGTCTAAAAAAAAAAAAAGTATTTTTTAAAAATATTTTTTAAATAATTTTATAAAAAGTTTCTTGTGCACACAAGAAAGTTTCTCGTGCGCATGAGGTACATGTCTAAAAAATAAAAAAAGATTGTAATTTTTTTTTTTTTTTTTTATAAAATGTTTCTCGTGTGCACATGTCTAAAAAAAAAAAAGTATTTTTTTAAAAACATTTTTTAAATAATTTTATGAAAAGTTTCTTGTGCACACAAGAAAGTTTCTCGTGCGTGAGAGGTACATGTCTAAAAAAAAAAAAAATTATAATTTATTTAAAAAAATTTTTTATAAAAAGTTTCTCGTGTGCACGAGAAACTTTCTCTTGCACACGAGATAAATGTCTAAAAAAAAAAAAAGAAATTATAATTTTTAAAACATTTTTTTTTTTTATAAAAAGTTTCTCGTGCCCTCGAGAAACTTTTTTGTGCGCATGAGATACATGTCTAAAAAATAAAAAAAGATTGTAATTTTTTTTTTTTATATATATAAAATGTTTCTCGTGCGCACATGTCTAAAAAAAAAAAAGTATTTTTTTAAAAACATTTTTTAAATAATTTTATAAAAAGTTTCTTGTGCACACAAGAAAGTTTCTCGTGCGTGAGAGGTACATGTCTAAAAAAAAATAAAAAAAAATAAATTATTTATTTAAAAAAATTTTTTATAAAAAGTTTCTCGTGTGCACGAGAAACTTTCTCTTGCGCACGAGATAAATGTCTAAAAAAAAAAAAAGAAATTATAATTTAAAAAAAAAAAAAATTTTTATAAAAAGTTTCTCGTGCCCTCGAGAAACTTTTTTGTGCGCACGAGATACAAGTCTAAAAAATAAAAAAAGATTGTAATTTTTTTTTTTTTTTATATATAAAATGTTTCTCGTGCGCACATGTCTAAAAAAAAAAAAAGCATTTTTTTAAAAACATTTTTTAAATAATTTTATAAAAAGTTTCTTGTGCACACAAGAAAGTTTCTCGTGCGCGTGAGGTACATGTCTAAAAAAAACAAAAAAACAATTATAATTTATTTAAATTTTTTTTTATAAAAAGTTTCTCGTGTGCACGAGATAAATGTCTAAAAAAAAAAAAAGAAATTATAATTTAAAAAAAAAAATTTTTTTATAAAAAGTTTCTCGTGCGCACGAGAAACTTTCTTATGCGCACGAGATACATGTCTAAAAAATAAAAAAAGATTGTAATTTTATTATTTTTTTTATAAAATGTTTCTCGTGCGCACATGTCTAAAAAAAAAAAAAGTATTTTTTAAAAATATTTTTTAAATAATTTTATAAAAAGTTTCTTGTGCACACAAGAAAGTTTCTCGTGCGCATGAGGTACATGTCTAAAAAATAAAAAAAGATTGTAATTTTTTTTTTTTTTTTTTATAAATGTTTCTCGTGTGCACATGTCTAAAAAAAAAAAAGTATTTTTTTAAAAACATTTTTTAAATAATTTTATGAAAAGTTTCTTGTGCACACAAGAAAGTTTCTCGTGCGTGAGAGGTACATGTCTAAAAAAAAAAAAAATTATAATTTATTTAAAAAAATTTTTTATAAAAAGTTTCTCGTGTGCACGAGAAACTTTCTCTTGCACACGAGATAAATGTCTAAAAAAAAAAAAAGAAATTATAATTTTTAAAACATTTTTTTTTTTTATAAAAAGTTTCTCGTGCCCTCGAGAAACTTTTTTGTGCGCATGAGATACATGTCTAAAAAATAAAAAAAGATTGTAATTTTTTTTTTTTATATATATAAAATGTTTCTCGTGCGCACATGTCTAAAAAAAAAAAAGTATTTTTTTAAAAACATTTTTTAAATAATTTTATAAAAAGTTTATTGTGCACACAAGAAAGTTTCTCGTGCGTGAGAGGTACATGTCTAAAAAAAAATAAAAAAAAATAAATTATTTATTTAAAAAATTTTTTTATAAAAAGTTTCTCGTGTGCACGAGAAACTTTCTCTTGCGCACGAGATAAATGTCTAAAAAAAAAAAAAGAAATTATAATTTAAAAAAAAAAAAATTTTTTATAAAAAGTTTCTCGTGCCCTCGAGAAACTTTTTTGTGCGCACGAGATACAAGTCTAAAAAATAAAAAAAGATTGTAATTTTTTTTTTTTTTATATAAAATGTTTCTCGTGCGCACATGTCTAAAAAAAAAAAAAGCATTTTTTTAAAAACATTTTTTAAATAATTTTATAAAAAGTTTCTTGTGCACACAAGAAAGTTTCTCGTGCGCGTGAGGTACATGTCTAAAAAAAACAAAAAAACAATTATAATTTATTTAAATTTTTTTTTATAAAAAGTTTCTCGTGTGCACGAGATAAATGTCTAAAAAAAAAAAAAGAAATTATAATTTAAAAAAAAAATTTTTTTTATAAAAAGTTTCTCGTGCGCACGAGAAACTTTCTTATGCGCACGAGATACATGTCTAAAAAATAAAAAAATATTGTAATTTTATTATTTTTTTTATAAAATGTTTCTCGTGC
>NC_084739.1:7470764-7483264 GCF_033978785.1 Entelurus aequoreus | reverse complement strand
AGCTCTTCCTCTTAGCTGGATCATTTCCCTTCACAGCCAGACAGCCTTTGTAGTGGCAGCATCATTCTCCTCCTCCATTCACTCCCAACTTCCATAAGCTCACTAAAGCATGGCCTTCGATTCCCTTGTTCTTACTGTTTTCACTTAAGATCAGGAGTGATGAGCAAAAGGTTTCTGGCTCAATCCTTGAGCAAAGGCCCGGCGTGACAGGGATTATTATTTATTTGTCATCTTGGATGTAATAAGCTGTAGGTACAGACTGGAGAGCCGGTGATTTATTGCTCTGTCGAGCGCCAGTAGCAGTCCGGCCGCTGGGGCGTGCAGGATGAATACCGACCTGTCACTCCCGTCCATCCGTCTCCTCGCCCTCGCTACACCGCCCCATTTCATGCCAGAATACATAAACAATCTTTCATTACTCGCAAGGCTTCTTTTTTTTTTTTTTTCCTCTTTTAATATTTGCTCTTCACAGGACACAAGTTGAAATTTATTCATGGAGTCTGCTGTCTTGTACTTGAGCTTTCTTTTGTTTGTTCTTTCTACTTTTTGCACTCTTAGAAAAAAAGCATTTTCTGGTTTCATAGTCATTTGCATGCAGATTTATGTGAAATATTACACAGCAATACTCTTTGGGGACATCATTGGATTTGATGCTGATTCCTGGGGTGACAATTTGATTCGGAATCGGTTCTCGATTCAACATGATTCTTCATTCAAACCAATTCTTGCAATGTGTTTGGTAAAATAATTAAGATGCAACTTTAACATAAACACACAATTTTACAAATGTTTTCTGATTAAACATAATTACAAATTACCATATATATATATATATATATATATATTTTAATTTTTTTATTTTTATTTTATTTTTAATTTTTAATTTTTATTTAATTTTTATTTATTTATTTAATTTTAATTTTAATTTTTCCAACACTTTGGGCCCTGCGGCTTATAAAATGGTGCGGCTAATTTACGGATTTTTCATCACTAAGGGCTATAATGTTTTGTTTTCGAAAAATATTTTTCGTAATACTGAAGTACTTCTGATTAGCATTAGCGAAATGATAACACGTTTATAATGATAATAATAATAATAATAATAATAATTTACAAGTGGATGTGTTGGTATCATACACTTATAAAGGCATTCTAGTTGTATTGTTTCGGTTTTGTAAATTCCCCAAGATGGCACCGTGGACTTATTGGGTCTGTTTAGATGTTTGGAGGGCTACCATTTATTATTATTGTGTGAATATTTTTTTCCCCCCAACACTTTGAACCCTGCGGCTTATAAAATGGTGCGGCTAATTTACGGATTTTTCATCTCTAACGGCCATAATGTTTTGTTTTCGAAAAATACTTTTCGTATTACTGAAGTACTTCTGATTAGCATTAGCGAAATGCTAACACGTTTACAAGTGGATGTGTTGGTATTATACACTTATAAAGGCATTCTTGTTGTATTGTTTCGGTTTTGTAAATTCACCAAGATGGCACCGTGGACTTATTGGGTCTGTTTAGATGATTGGAGGGCTACCATTTATTATTATTGTGTGAATTATTATTTTTTTCCAACACTTTGAACCCTGCGGCTTATAAAACGGTGCGGCTAATTTATGGATTTTTCATCACTAACGGCCATAATGTTTTGTTTTCGAAAAATACTTTTCGTATTACTGAAGTACTTCTGATTAGCATTAGCGAAATGCTAACACGTTTACAAGTGGATGTGTTGGTATTATACACTTATAAAGGCATTCTTGTTGTATTGTTTCGGTTTTGTAAATTCACCAAGATGGCACCGTGGACTTATTGGGTCTGTTTAGATGATTGGAGGGCTACCATTTGTTATTATTGTGTGAATTATTATTTTTTCCCAACACTTTGAACCCTGCGGCTTATAAAATGGTGCGGCTAATTTACGGATGTTTCTTCACTAACGGCTACAATGTTTTGTATTCAACAAATACTTTTCGTATTACCGAAGTACTTCTGATTCTGATTAGCATTAGCGAAATGCTAACACGTTTACAAGTGGATGTGTTGGTATTATACACTTATAAAGGCATTCTTGTTGTATTGTATAGGAAGGGGGGTTAATCTCGACAGCTCCAGTTAGACACAATATATGATTATACAAAATTGCAAGTGTGTTGACGCTGGTGATATCGCCTTGTCTCTGCTCTGTCTGCGTCACGGCGGTGTTCGGCCTTGGCCGTTCATGGACACAGACACTGATACCGGACTGGCTTGCGATCTTTTGGATTGCAAGCTTTGCACAGACAAAGAAAAATACCACTTCAGCACTATTGATAATAACTATAGCAACGGCCCTTAAGCATAAAATTTGTGTGATAATATATACATAATTATTCTAACAAGCTGGAATTCCTTATTATATACATAGTCGTCCTCTGCAGTGGACATGTCGTTTGCATATCAGGGCTATTTTTTCCAAAATGCATACCTGTGACAAGAGAAATAGTGAAGTGAAGTGAATTATATTTATATAGCGCTTTTCTCTAGTGACTCAAAGCGCTTTTACATAGTGAGGCCGTTCCCGGGTAAAGACACTGATACCAGACTGGCTTGCCATCTTTTGGATTGCCAGCTTTGCACAGACAAAGAAAAATACCACTTCAGCACAATTGATAATAACTATAGCAACGGCCCTTAAGCATAAGAGTTATGTATATACATCATTATTCTAACAAGCTGGAATTCCTTATTATATACATAGTCGTCCTCTGCAGTAGACATGTCGTTTACATATCAGGGCTATTTTTTCCAAAATGCATACCTGTGACAAGGGAAATAGTGAAGTGAAGTGAATTATGTTTATATAGCGCTTTTCTCTAGTGACTCAAAGCGCTTTTACATAGTGAGGCCGTTCCCGGGTAAAGAGACTGATACCAGACTGGCTTGCCATCTTTTGGATTGCCAGCTTTGCACAGACAAAGAAAAATACCACTTCAGCACAATTGATAATAACTATAGCAACGGCCCTTAAGCATAAGAGTTATGTATATACATCATTATTCTAACAAGCTGGAATTCCTTATTATATACATAGTCGTCCTCTGCAGTAGACATGTCGTTTACATATCAGGGCTATTTTTTCCAAAATGCATACCTGTGACAAGGGAAATAGTGAAGTGAAGTGAATTATGTTTATATAGCGCTTTTCTCTAGTGACTCAAAGCGCTTTTACATAGTGAGGCCGTTCCCGGGTAAAGACACTGATACCAGACTGGCTTGCCATCTTTTGGATTGCCAGCTTTGCACAGACAAAGAAAAATACCACTTCAGCACAATTGATTATAACTACAGCAACGGCCCTTAAGCATAAGAGTTATGTATATACATAATTATTCTAACAAGCTGGAATTCTTTATTATATACATAGTCGTCCTCTGCAGTGGACATGTCGTTTGCATATCAGGGCTATTTTTTCCAAAATGCATAACTTTGACAAGAGAAATAGTGAAGTGAAGTGAAGTGAATTATATTTATATAGCGCTTTTCTCTAATGACTCAAAGCGCTTTTAAATTGTGAGGCCGTTCCCGGGTAAAGACACTGATACCAGACTGGCTTGCCATCTTTTGAATTGCCAGCTTTGCACAGACAAAGAAAAATACCACTTCAGCACAATTGATTATAACTACAGCAACGGCCCTTAAGCATAAAAATTGTGTGATAATATATACATAATTATTCTAACAAGCTAGAATTCCTTATTATATACATAGTCGTCCTCTGCAGTGGACATGTCGTTTGCATATCAGGGCTATTTTTTCCAAAATGCATAACTGGGACAAGAGAAATAGTGAAGTGAATTATATTTATATAGCGCTTTTCTCTAGTGACTCAAAGCGCTTTTACATAGTGAGGCCGTTCCCGGGTAAAGACACTGATACCAGACTGGCTTGACATCTTTTGGATTGCCAGCTTTGCACAGACAAAGAAAAATACCTCTTCAGCACAATTGATAATAACTATAGCAACGGCCCTTAAGCATAAGAGTTATGTATCTACATAATTATTCTAACAAGCTGGAATTCCTTATTATATACATAGTCGTCCTCTGTAGTAGACATGTCGTTTACATATCAGGGCTATTTTTTCCAAAATGCATACCTGTGACAAGAGAAATAGTGAAGTGAAGTGAATTATATTTATATAGCGCTTTTCTCTAGTGACTCAAAGCGCTTTTACATAGTGAGGCCGTTCCCGGGTAAAGACACTGATACCAGACTGGCTTGCGATCTTTTGGATTGCCAGCTTTGCACAGACAAAGAAAAATACCACTTCAGCACAATTGATTATAACTATAGCAACGGCCCTTAAGCATAAGAGTTATGTATATACATAATTATTTTTTCCCCTGACTTTTTTGGTTTGGAGTTGTTCCGAGCAGCCATGACAAGTCCTTCGAGTCACGCTGCCGCCTGGGAAGTTTGTAAGCAATCCCCCTCATTTATTAGGGACCTTTATCTTGAAGGAGCACTCCAAAGCCACCGCAGTCAGAGGATGATTAAGAGCTATTAATCTTGGAGGACTAGGAATAAACCTGCTTCCTGTGTCCTTAGGGACAGCGTAGCACAGCCACAAATAGTGTGTGTGTGTGTGTGTGTTTAAGTGTGTGTGTGTGTGTGTGTGTGTGTGTGTGTGTGTGTGTGTGTGTGTGTGTGAGACAATGTTAACAGCACGGTGACTTTTACTTTGTAGGACGTGCCGTATAGGTGGCGATGCCTCACGCGGGCAATGAGCTGAGAATACTCATTTGCGATCCTGAATAAGGCGCTGACAGTCGCCATTTATTTCCGGATCGTTGTGTGGCGTCCAGACAGCTTATTGCTGTCTAATTAGTGTCGACGGATTGGAAAGTGCATCAAGAAGCGAGGCTCGCTTTGTCTACAAAGTATCCCAACTACAATCATCCTCCTTTTTCAGTTCTCTCCTCCTTTTATTTCTTGTAAACGTCCCAACCTGCAGCGTTTTTTTTGTTCATTTAAGGCAGGGGTGTCCAAACTTTTTCCACCGAGGGCCGCACACTGAAAAATCAAAGCAAGCGGGGGCCATTTTGATATTTTTTTTATTTTAAAAACCAATACAATATATGTATAAAAAAATATACATTAAGGCCCTCACTCAACCCCAAAGGGTTTTGGTCCAAAAAATATTTAAAATGCGTCATTATTCAGTATTATTATCTCTAGATCAACATTTTGCTATCTGTCAATATAACGTTTTTAAAGGTTTAAGTCGTATGCTCTTTTTGTCGAAGAAAACCCTGTTTTTTTATGGAAAAAACCCCGAAATATGCAATATTTTCACCCAATGAAATTTTTAAGAGGAATTTTTCAGATCATATAATAATTGGAGCCTTAAAAAGGTCAATAACTCATAACAACATTGATTTTAATTCATTATTATTTTTTTGAGCAATGACACTTAAAAACAAATCACACAAAAATGATTGGGGAACCAAAAGGGTCCTACTCATTAAAGTGTTAAAAAATAAATCATAATTTTTTTTTTACTGTTTACTTTTAACACAATAATCTCTAGATCAACTTCAGATCCATCCGTCAATTATACGTTGGAATTGGGGGTTGAATCACCAAAAATGATTCCCGGGCGCGGCCACCGCTGCTGCCCACTGCTCCCCTCACCTCCCACGGGGTGATCAAGGGTGATGGGTCAAATGCAGAGAATAATTTCGCCACACCTAGTGTGTGCGTGACAATCATTGGTACTTTAAAGGCCTACTGAAAGCCACTACTAGCGACCACGCAGTCTGATAGTTACGAGGTCCGGTTGCTGAGTTAGCTTCAATGGCGTCGTTAGCAACAGCATTGTTAAGCTTCGCCAGGCTGGAAAGCATTAACCGTGTGGTTACATGTCCATGGTTTAATAGATTTTAATAGATGTTCTATCTATCCTTCCAGTCAGGGTTTTATTAGGGTCTGCACAGGACCATTTCAAAAGGAATCCCAAAGGGAGTCCTTTTGCAATGGGACGAAAGGACCCTATTGAATTTGTAATGTTTATTATTAGGGTCCGCACAGGACCTTTTCAAAAGGAATTCCAAAGGGAGTCCTTTTGCAATGGGACGAAAGGACCCTATTGAATTTGTAATGTTTATTATTATTATTATTATTATTATTATTATTATTATTATTATTATACCGGCCGCCTCTTCGAGCAGCATTTTGACCCACTTAACATGCTCCAAAACTCACCAAATTTGACACACAAGTCAGGACCTGCGAAAATTGCAAGTTAATAACAAAACCAAACCCCCTATATCAAAATTGCGCTCTAGCGCCCCCTAGGAAAAAATAAAAACAAACTGCCTGTAACTCCCACTAGGAAGGTCGTAGAGACATGAAACAAAAACCTCTATGTAGGTCAGACTTAGACCTACATTTCATAATTTTACATCCTCGGGCAAAAACCAACAGGAAGTTGGCAATTTCCCCTTCAAGACAAAATTGTACTAAAAAAAACTTGTTTTTGCCTCTTTGAGCTGTAATTTGACCCCCTCAAAATACTTCAAAACTCACCAAACTTCTCACACACATCGGGACTGGTAGGACAAAAGGACCCTATTGAATTTGTAATGTTTATTATTATTATTATTATTATTATTATTATTATTATTATTATACCGGCCGCCTCTTCGAGCAGCAATTTGACCCACTTAACATGCTCCAAAACTCACCAAATTTGACACACAAATCAGGACCTGCGAAAATTGCAAGTTAATTAAAAAACCAAACCCCAAATATCAAAATTGCGCTCTAGCGCCCCCTAGGAAAAAATAAAAACAAACTGCCTGTAACTCCCACTAGGAAGGTCGTAGAGACATGAAACAAAAACCTCTATGTAGGTCAGACTTAGACCTACATTTCATAATTTTACATTCTTGGGCAAAAACCAACAGGAAGTTGGCAATTTCCCCTTCAAGACAAAATTGTACTAAAAAAAACTAGTTTTTGCCTCTTTGAGCTGTAATTTGACCCCCTCAAAATACTTCAAAACTCACCAAACTTCTCACACACATCGGGACATCTCTGCGCTGCTGACCCGTCTCCGCTCGGGATAGTTTCCTGTTGGCCCCGCTGTGGACTGGACTCCCGCTGATGTGTTGGATCCACTGTGGACTGGACTTTCACAATGTTATGTCAGACCCACTCGACATCCATTGCTTTCGGTCTCCCCTAGAGGGGGGGGGGGGGGGGGGGGGGGGGTTACCCACATATGCGGTCCTCTCCAAGGTTCTCATAGTCATTCACCGACGTCCCACTGGGGTGAGTTTTCCTTGCCCGTATGTGGGCTCTGTACCGAGGATGTCGTTGTGGCTTGTACAGCCCTTTGAGACACTTGTGATTTAGGGCTATATAAATAAACATTGATTGATTGATTGATTGATTGATACTTCCGGTACAGGCCAGGCTTTTTTTTTTTTATCAGCGACCAAAAGTTGCGACCTTTATCGTCGATGTTCTCTACTAAATCCTTTCAGCAAAAATATGGCAATACCGCGAAATGATCAAGTACGACACATAGAATGGGACCTGCTATCCCCGTTTAAATAAAAAAAAATCATTTCAGTCGGCCTTTTACTTTAACTTTTAACTTCGGTTACTATTACGATTAGTATTATCGGAAATCGCAAAAAAGCCGCTGCCTGACCAAAGCTCAGAAAATCTGCAGACTCCTCCCACCTCCACCAAGGACTGTTTTCAGTACTTTCAGAGTATAGTATAGTACCGCGATGCTATACGAGTACCAGTATACCGTACAACCCTAGTACTAACTTATGATTATTGTACGTTTTCGGCCCATTTTTCCCTATTGAACAATTTTGTTCAGCTCCTTCTAGTCTTCCGTCCTCCTCGCTGCAGCTCGATTGGACGTTCAGGTCCATAAGGTGCACGTCTCCGCTGCAAACCACCACTGACACGCAGCTGATCAAGCCTTAATTGAGTAGACATTTTCTCCCTGTGATTTCTATCGATGCGCCGGGGTGGGGGGGGTAGGAGGTGGAAACAAAGTGAGTTTCTGGCGTGAGCGAGAGAGTGCACACCTCCTCCGTAGAGATGTCCGTCCACACGTCAGCCCAGCTGCCTGTCTTCAGCCGTCTGAGGTGAGCGCTGCGGCATTAGTGTTTTCTGCTCGCCGGTGCAATAGAGGCCGACACGCATCACGGCGTCTTGTCAGCCCGGCGGCGGCGGGGGCGGGCGATGCAGATGGGAGGTGAAAAGCTCCACGGTGACGAGATTTTTTTTTTTGCCCTTCTTGTCCCGTCCGGGAGTCATTATGGCGTTTCTTTGTCGAAGCGCGGAGGTAAACAAAGTGAACAGATTGATGGATGGACGGAGCTGCAGACTGGATGAGAGGATGGATGAGGGAGTTAAAGAAGGCAAACGAGAAGAGACGGGCAGGATCGACCCCCGGGTCTACCTGCTACCTGGTGTAAAGGGAGGGTAGACACACCTGTACCGCACACAATACCAGCCAATTCAAATCTTGTATCTCGGACCATGTACAGTTACAGTCGTGGTCAAAAGTTGACATACACGTGTAAAGAACATCATGTCATGGCTGTCTTGAGTTTCCAATCATTTCTAAAAGTCTTATTTTGTTGTGGTAGATCAGGGGTCACCAACCTTTTTGAAAGCAAGAGCTACTTCTTGGGTAGTGATTAATGCGAAGGGCTACCAGTTTGATACACACTTCAATAAATTGCCAGAAATAGCCAATTTGCTCAATTCACCTTTTAACTCTATGTTATTATTAATAATTAATGATATTTACACTTAATTGGACGGTTTAAAAGAGGATAAAAACACGAAAAAAATTACAATTAAATTTTGAAACAGTTTAGTTTCAATTTCGACTCTTTAAAATTCAAAATTCAACCGAAAAAAAAGGAGAAAAACTAGCTAATTCGAATCTTTTTATGGAACATCATTAGTAATTTTTCCTGATTAAGATTAATTTTAGAATTTTGATGACATGTTTTGAATAGGTTAAAATCCAATCTGCACTTTGTTAGAATATATAACAAATTGGACCAAGCTATATTTCTAACAAAGACAAATCATTATTTCTTCTAGATTTTCCAGAACAAAAATTTTAAAATGAATTCAAAATACTTTGAAATAAGATTTAAATTTGATTCTACAGATTTTCTAGATTTGCCAGAATAATTTTTTTGAATTTTAACCATAATAAGTTTGAAGAAATATTTCACAAATATTCTTCGTCGAAAAAACAGAAGCTAAAATGAAGAATTAAATTAAAATGTATTTATTATTCTTTACAATAAAAAAAAAATTACTTGAACATTGATTTAAATTGTCAGGAAAGAAGAGGAAGGAATTTAAAAGGTAAAAAGGTATATGTGTTTAAAAATCCTAAAATAGTTTTTAAGGTTGTATTTTTTCTCTAAAATTGTCTTTCTGAAAGTTATAAGAAGCAAAGCAAAAAATAATGAATTTATTTAAACAAGTGAAGACCAAGTCTTTAAAATATTTTCTTGGATTTTCAAATTCTATTTGAGTTTTGTCTCCTTTGAATTAAAAATGTCGAGCAAAGCGAGACCAGCTTGCTAGTAAATAAATAACATTTAAAAAATAGAGGCAGCTCACTGGTAAGTGCTGCTATTTGAGCTATTTTTAGAACAGGCCAGCGGGCTACTCATCTGGTCCTTACGGGCTACCTGGTGCCCGCGGGCACCGTGTTGGTGACCCCTGTGATAGAGTGATTGGAGCACATACTTGTTGGTGACTAAAAAAACATTCATGAAGTTTGGTTCTTTTATGAATTTATTATGTTTCTACGGAAAATGTGAGCAAATCTGCTGGGTCAAAAGTATGCAAACAATTGGCCACAATACCCAGCAATATGTTTGGAGGAGAAAAGGTGAGGCCTTTAATCCCAGGAACACAATGCCTGCCGCCAAGCATGGTGGTGGTAGTGTTATGCTCTGGGCCTGTTTTGATGCCAATGGAACTGGTGCTTTACAGAGAGTAAATGGGACAATGGAAAAGGAGGATTTCCTCCAAATTCTTCAGGACAACCTAAAATCAATGACCCCAAACACACGTCAAAAGTGGTAAAAGGAATGGCTATGATTATGAATGGTTATGAATTTATTATGGGTCTACTGAAAATGTGAGCAAATCTGCTGGGTCAAAAGTATACATACAGCAATGTTGATATTTGCTTACATGTCCCTTGGCAAGTTTACCTGCAATAAGGCGCTTTTGGTAGCCATCCACCGGCTTCTGGCAACCACTCCTCTTGACAAAATTGGTGCAGTTCAGCTAAATGTGTTGGTTTTCTGACATGGACTTGTTTCTTCAGCATTGTCCACACGTTTAAGTCAGGATTTTGGGAAGGCCATTCTAAAACCTTCATTCTAGCCTGATTTAGCCATTCCTTTACCACTTTTGACATGTGTTTGGGGTCATTATCCTGTTGGAACACCCAACCGCGCCCAAGGCCCAACCTCCGGGCTGATGATTTTAGGTTGTCCTGAAGAATTTGGAGGTAATCCTCCTTTTTCATCGTCCCATTTACTCTCTGTAAAGCACCAGTTCCATTGGCAGCAAAATACTACCACCACCATGCTTGGCGGTAGGGACGGTGTTCCAGGGATCAAAGGCCTCACTTTTTCTCCTCCAAACATATTGCTGGGTATTGTGGCCAAAAAGCTAAATTTTGGTTTCATCTGACCACAGAACTTTTCCTCCAGAAGGTCTTATCTTTGTCCATGTGATGTCAGATGAAACAAAAATCGAGCGGTTTTGCTTGCTCACGGGTACTTGCTAGCGTCATTTATTGAACAGGCGACAACCCGCAGTCCACACGTCACCCTTGTCTGTGACTGCCGTCTACTGGTCACACTTTTTTCACCACGTACCAAATACAATTGCTTTGAAGTCGGTAAGCACAACCGGAATTAATACGTACATAAGCTTTTATTAAAGGCCTACTGAAAGCCACTACTAGCGACCACGCAGTCTGATAGTTTATATATCAATGATGAAATCTTAACATTGCAACACATGCCAATACGGCCGGGTTAACTTATAAAGTGACATTTTAAATTTCCCGCCAAACTTCCGGTTGAAAAAGCCTTTGGAGGATGACGTATGCGCGTGACGTAGCCCGGGGAACAGAGGTATGGCTTCCCCATTGAATACAATACAAAACAAGCTCTGTTTTCATTTCATAATTCCACAGTATTCTGGACATCTGTGTTGGTGAATATTTTGCAATTTGTTTAATGAACAATGGAGACTGCAAAGAAGAAAGTTGTAGGTGGGATCGGTGTATTAGCGGCTGGCTGTAGCAGCACAACCAGGAGTACTTACTTGGATAGCAGACGCCTAGCCGATGCTAGCCGCGGCCACCACACGGATGATCGGGTGAAGTCCTTCGTCGCGCCGTCGATCGCTGGAACGCAGGTGAGCACGGGTATTGATGAGCAGATGAGGGCTGACTGGCGTAGGTGGAGCGCTAATGTTTTTATCATAGCTCTGTGAGGTCCGGTTGCTAAGTTGCTAAGTTAGCCTTAGCGTCGTTAGCAACAGCATTGTTAAGCTTTGCCAGGCTGAGATCTATTAACCGTATAGTTACATGTCCATGGTTTAATAGTATTGTCGATCTTCTGTCTATCCTTCCAGTCAGGGATTTATTTATTTTGTTTCTATCTGCATTTGAGACAGATGCTAGCACGTTAGCTCATGCTAAAGAGCTTCGTCGATGTATTGTCGTGGAGATAAAAGGCACTGCGAATGTCCATTTCGCGTTCTCGACTCTCATTTTCAAGAGGATATAGTATCCGAGGTGGTTTAAAATACAAATCCGTGATCCACAATAGAAGAAGGAGAGAGTGTGGAATCCAATGAGCCAGCTTGTACCTAAGTTACGGTCAGAGCGAAAAAAGATACGTCCTGCACTGCATTCTAGTCCGTCACTCTAACGTTCCTCATCCACAAATCTTTCATCCTGGCTCAAATTAATGGGGTAATCGTCGCTTTGTCGGTCCGAATCGCTCTAGCTGCGTTGAAAACAATAGGAAAATATGAGGGAGTGAACAACTGACTACATCACGCTACTTCCGGTAGGGGCAAGGTTTTTTTTTATCAGAGACCAAAAGTTGCGAACTTTATCGACGTTGTTCTCTACTAAATCCTTTCAGCAAAAATATGGCAATATCGCAAAATGATCAAGTATGACACATAGAATGGATCTGCTATCCCCGTTTAAATTTTAAAAAATCATTTCAGCAGGCCTTTAACTTCATTGCTAGCCACCTAAAACAAGTCAATTTTTACATTAAAAACATGTATTGTTGTCTCTCATGATGGTTGCAGTTGCCCTTTAAGCACAAACATAGACCTGGGTTACGTGTGACTAATTTGGCCAAAGTTCAACGAAGGGTTCTTCTTTTTCACTTCTTATAATCGTGCAC
>NC_084739.1:7405764-7465764 GCF_033978785.1 Entelurus aequoreus | reverse complement strand
TTTATTTTTATCATTGTATTGTATTTTTTACATGTATTTATTTATTCAGTTACGTAAATATTTATATTCTCCAAATTTTAGCCCATTCTTTTTTTTACTTTTATTTATCAATTTATATAAATACTGACATTTTATAATCATTTATATTATTTTTAGTATTTTCCTTAAGTTTTTTCATTACATTTGTTATTTTTACTAGTATTGTATTCTTTATATTTATTTATTCAGTTACGTAAATATTTATACTTTCAAAATTTTAGCCCATTCTTTTTTTTTTACTTCTTATTTATCAATTTATATACATACTGATATTTTATATTCATACATATTGTTTTTAGTATTTTCCTGAAGTGTTATTACATTTATTTTGATCATAGTATTGTATTTTTTACATGTATTTATTTATTCAGTTACGTAAATATTTATATTCTCCAAATTTTAGGCCATTCTTTTTTTTAACTTTTATTTATCAATTCATATAAATACTGATATTTTATAATCATACATATTATTTTTAGTATTTTCCTTAAGTTTTATCATTACATTTGTTATTTTTACTAGTATTATATTCTTTATATTTATTTATTCCGTTACGTAAATATTTATACTTTCAAAATTTTAGCCCAATATTTTTTTTTTACTTCTTATTTATCAATTTATATACATACTGATATTTTATATGCATACATATTGTTTTTAGTATTTTCCTGAAGTGTTATTACATGTATTTGTATCATAGTATTGTTTTTTTTTACATTTATTTATGTATTCAGTTACGTAAATATTTATATTTTCCAAATTTTAGCCCATTCCTTTTTTTTGTACCTTTATTTAATTTATACACATACTGATATTTTATATTAATACTTATTATTTGTAATATTGTCTTTACATGTGTACATGTATTTATTGTTTTTACAATATTTTATTTGTTAAAATGCATTATTTACTCGTACATTTATAGCTGTTTTTGTTCATTTTTTTAACTTCTTGCATTTATTTCACTTTATTATACTATAATATTTTTTTACATATCATGAAATAAAAAAAAATGTTCATACAATTCCAAAATATTATTGTTTTTATTTATATTTTCCACAACTTTTTTTAATGTACAAGTCCCATCAACAAATTGAGGGCACTAGACTAACATAACAGATCCTATGGAAGGAGGCGACGTTATCCTAACCGCCATGACGGTCAGCACGAGTGCAAACAAAGCGGGCTCTCTCGCCATGGCGGCGCCGCCATGTTTGCCGGCCATAGGGCGAGTCCAAGCGACAGCCACCTGCTCTGCGTGCATAATAGGGAACGGCATTGACTGATTGGGATTGTAATTCCAGCGGCGAAGTAATGTTTTACAGCACGCCTAAAGACACTTCTCCCCGCCGAGCACCTTTTTTCTCCTTTATGGATCTGCCAAGTGCTGAGGACTGCTTAAACGCTGTCAATCATTGATTCCCCCGCCTTGACAGCAGAGTGATAGCTGCTGTGATTGAGGGAGTCTTGCCTTTTGTCTTTTGTCTGCAAACATCCGAGTGAGAAACCCCATTTTTACCACTCCCGCTATCTCTCCTTTTTTTTTTCTGTGGTTGAACAAACGGTGCATCAACAGGCCGTGAAATAATCAATGCTGATGATCCGTCTTGGAGCCTGTCGATATGTTAATGAGCACGCCTCACGGTTATGGCCGGCAGCTCATAAATCACTGCCTCTTAGCGGGAACGCTCAGCAGCTGCTGCAGGAATAAAACACTGTCTTTTAACGATTAATGTCCAAACATTCTGCCGCCATCGCCCCTTGATTGTTTTCACATGCCAAAAAAAAAAAAGAAAGGGAGGGGATTGTAAATCGATAAAACAATAAGACAAAGCGTTTTAATAAAGGGAGAGGTGGCGAGTAAATCACTCCTGGCTGGAGAATAATTGGATACCTGCTATGTCATTTTTTTGTGGTTAAAAGAACAAAAAGAGTTGAAACTACTGAACCCTTTTGTGGCAGAACTCAAGCAGTTGTTGTTCATTCCGATATAATACAAACAAACATTATTTACCTCTCAATTCGAAGACACGTTTACTGTAATGCACTGTGTGAGAACCTGCAGGTACTATACTTGTGATGGGTAAAGTGAGTGTGTGGCACATTCGTTACCTGTATCGACACTGCACTGAGTGCATAGAGTGTTGAAGATCTTCAAATGGGTGTTGTGGCAATTCCAACTTTAAACCACAGCGTCAGTTGCTATTTAGAGCGGCGCTTTCCATCATTTTCAGCAGACTGCATTGCAGTTTGTGGCTGACAGTCCGGTGCGGTGAATATGGAAAAATGCAGCTAGTGGGTCCCACGATCATGACTTCTGTTTTGTTTGAACAGCCATTTTACTGTTTACGTTTAGCAAGGCAGCAAAACGGCTGTTCAAACAAAACAGAAGTCATTGTCATGGAACCCATTAGCTGCATTTTTCTATATTAACCGCTATAAGCCACATATATATACGATGTGAAATTTGTTATTTACGCAGAAATATTTTGTAAATGTTTATTTACATTTACCGTTTCCAAACGGTGCCTGGAGAAAAGCAGTAAAACGGCTGTTCAAACAAAACAGAAGTCATTGTCATGGAACCCACTAGCTGCATTTTTCCATATTAACCACACCGGACTGTCAGCCACAAACGGCAATGCAGTCTGCTGAAAATGATGGAAAGCGCCACTCTAAATAGCAACTGACGCTGTGGTCAAAGTTGGAATTGCCACAACACACATTTGAAGATATTCAACACACTATTGTCACATGGCACACTCATTACCTGTATCGACACTGCACTGATACAGTGTTTGCGTTTCATATTGGTCATCTGCCGAATTAAAAAAAAAAAAGAATACAATTTACCAGCAGGTAAAAGTGTTACCGTATTTTCCGGACTATAGAGCGCACCCGTATATAAACCACACCCACTAAATTTCAGAAGAAAAAATATTTTCCATATTAACCACAGATACTGTATATATGTTGTCAAATAAGTTATTTAGACATAAATATTTTTTAAATGTTTATTTACATTAACCGTTTCCAAACGGTGCCTGTAGCAAGGCAGTACAACGGCTGTTCAAACAAAACATAAGTCATTATCATGGAACCCACTAGCTGCATTTTCCAGATTAACCACACTGGACTATAAGCCACGTATATAGTTGTGAAAGTAGTTATTTAGACATACATATTTTGTAAATGTTTATTCACATTAACCGTTTCCAAATGGTGCCTGTAGCAAGGCAGTAAAACAGCTGTTCAAATAAAACAGAAGTCATTGTCATGGAACCCACTCGCTGCATTTTTCCATATTAACCGCACCAGACTATAAACCACATATATATGTTGTACAATTAGTTATTTACGCATACATAATTTGTAAATGTTTATTTACATTAACCATGTCCAAACGGCGCCTGTAGCAAGGCAGTAAAACAGATGTTCAAACAAAACAGAAGTCATTGTCATGGAACCCACTAGCTGCATTTTCCCATATTAACCGCACCGGACTATAAGCCACATATATATGTTGTGAAACTAGTTATTTACGCAGAAATATGTTGTAAATGTTTATTTACATTAACCGTTTCCTGTAGCAAGGCAGTAAAACGGCTGTTCAAACAAAACAGAAGTCATTGTAATGGAACCCACTAGCTGCATTTTTCCATATTAACCGCACCGGACTATAAGCCACATATATATGTTGTGAAATTAGTTATTCACGCATAAATATTTTGTAAATGTTTCCAAACGGTGCCTGTAGCAAGGCAGTAAAACGGCTGTTCAAACAAAACATAAGTAATTATCATGGAACCCACTAGCTGCATTTTTCCATATTAACCGCACCGGACTATAAGCCACATATATATGTTGTGAAATTAGTTATTTACGCCTAAATACTTTTTAAATGTTTATTTACATTAACCGTTTCCAAATGGTGCCTGTAGCAAGGCAGTAAAACGGCTGTTCAAACAAAACAGAAGTCATTATCACGGAACCCACTAGCTGCATTTTTCCATATTAACCGCAGCGGACTATAAGCCACATATATATGTTGTGAAACTAGTTATTTACGCAGAAATATGTTGTAAATGTTTATTTACATTAACCGTTTCCTGTAGCAAGGCAGTAAAACGACTGTTCAAACAAAACATAAGTCATTATCATGGAACCCACAAGCTGCATTTTCCCATATTAACCGCACCGGACTATAAGCCACATATATATGTTGTGAAACTAGTTATTTACGCAGAAATATGTTGTAAATGTTTATTTACATTAACCGTTTCCTGTAGCAAGGCAGTAAAACGGCTTTTCAAACAAAACAGAAGTCATTATCATGGAACCCACTAGCTGCATTTTCCCATATTAACCGCACCGGACTATAAGCCACATATATATGTTGTACAATTAGTTATTTACGCATACATATTTTGTAAATGTTTATTTACATTAACCATTTGCAAACGGCGCCTGTAGCAAGGCAGTAAAACGGCTGTTCAAACAAAACAGAAGTCATTTTCATGGAACCCACTAGCTGCATTTTTCCATATTAACCGCACCGGACTGTAAGCCACAAACTGCAATGCGGTCTGCTGAAAATGATGGAAAGCGCCACTCTAAGTAGCAACTGACGCTGTGGTCAAAGTTGGAATTGCCACAACACACATTTTAAGACTTTCAACACTCTATTGTCACATTTCAAGGACCCCATTCCTAATTTGGTGTCCAGTTTTTTTGCCCGCTTAAAAAAGAATCACTGTATTGAAAACATGGCGTTGGTTCGATCCCACCATATGATCCTGCCTCGGCTCTCCAGAAGCAAACGCCATGCTCAGACTGTTCCAATTACTCACAGGAACCCGAATTTACATCAGGCACCTGACAGCTTGCATTCCCGCGGCCTCCACGGGGCCTAAATCACGCTGGCAATAAAGCGGCGCTCCCCCCCCTCCCCCCCTCCATGTTAAGTATTATAATGATGAATCTGCAGCTCGGGGCGGACGTAGCAGCAGTTGTTTAAATTCTCCCAAATAAATAGAGAATATTTAAGGGAGACAGATCGCCCAGAGAGGAGTCTGGGAAATGGCAGAGTTTGACTTGTGGAAGTTGTCTTTCTAAATAGTTTTTGTTACTCAGATAAGGAACATTAACTCCAGATGTCGAGCAAAGTAAATAACGTGGCTCCGATAATGGAGCTTTCTTTCAAGCGTCATCTATCAATATCGGCTCACCGGCTTCCAACAAACTTCATCTTCCCACGTCAAGCAGGCGCGCATGTCGAATGTGATCAGTTTTACACCAGTCCTACCAAGTTGTGAACAGATGGGACTTGTGTTGTTGTTATACCTCATTAACACCTTTTCTTACTTAAAGATGATTTATTGATGCGTACAGAAACATTTATAAGCGATCTTAGCTTGATAGCTGGTTAGCACGACACTTATTGAAAATATAGATTAGTAGTTTATTGGTCAATAAACCCCATATAAAAAAAAACATAAAAAACTAAAAAACATTTTTAAAAAAACACTAAAAAATAACTAAAACTAAAACATAAAAAACTTAAACATTTTTACAAAAAAAACATAAAAAACCAAAACACAAACAACTAAAAAACATTAAAATACATAAAAAAACTTTTAAAAAAAACTTAAAAACTTTAAATATTGTTTACTAAAAAACATAAAAAATAAAACATAAAAAATAAAACTAAAGAACATTAAAAAAACATAAGATAAAAAAACTAAAACATAAAAAACTTTAAACATTTCTTTATTAAAAAACATAAAACAATAAAAAACTAAAACAAAAAAACTAAAAACATAAAAACTAAAAACATTAAAAAACATTAAAAAAACATTAAAAAGCATTAAAAAACATAAAAAACTAAGAAACATTACAAAAATAAAAAAATAAAAAAATAAAACATAAACTTTAAAACTTTTTTACTAAAAAACATAAAAAAATAAAACATAAAAAAAATAAAAACATGAAAAAATGTTACTAAAGAACATTAAAAAAACATACAACCTAAAACATAAAAAACTTTAAACATTTCTTTACTAAAAAACGTAAAACAATAAAAAAACTAAAACATAAAAAAAACTAAAAGCATAAAAACTAAAAAACATTAAAAAACATAAAAAGAACTAAAAAAAACATTCAAAAAACTAAAACACATAAAAAAACATGAAAAAATTAAAACATAAAAACTAACAAACATTAAAAAACATGAAAAAACTAAAAAAACATTCAAAAACATTCAAAAACATTCAAAAACATTCAAAAACATTCAAAAACATTCAAAAAAACTAAAACACATAAAAAACATGAAAAAACTAAAACATAAAAAACTTTAAACATTTTTTACTAAAAAACAATAAAAAACAAACAAAAATAAAAAATAAAACAGAAAAAAAAATTAAAAAACAGAAAAAAACTATCAATAGCAGCTCACCGGCTTCCAACAAACTTCATCATCCCACGTCAGGCAGGCGCGCATGTCGAATGTGATCAGTTTTACACCAGTCCTACCAAGTTGTGAACAGATGGGACTTGTGTTGTTGTTGTACCTCATTAACACTTGTTCTTACTTAAAGATGATTTATTGATGCGTACAGAAATATTTATAAGCTATCTTAGCTTGATAGCTGGTTAGCACGACACTTATTGAAAATATAGATTAGTAGTTTGTTGGTCATTTTGTGGTTGAAAGTTGAAACCAGTGCGCCCGGGAGCTCATTTGATGGTGAAGAGGCTGCAACTAGTCAACGATTATCTTAACGATTAGTCGGATAATAATGCGTACACATATTTAAGGCTCTATTTTTTCCATTGACTTCTAAATGCAGCTTAAGTTATTGTAGACATGTGCTTACTAACAACAAAGATGACTAATTCATTCATAATTAATAATTTTTACTCCAACTTTGCTGCTTGTTCAGTTGCTAGAAAAAATTAAAAGTTGTCTTTTGCAAAGTGCTAAAAAACAACAATTAACCTTGTTTATGTATTATAAAAACATAAAAAACATAAAAAACATAAAAATACAAAAATACACAAACTAAAAAACATAAAACATTAAAAAAAACTAAAAAAAATAAACTACAACAAAAAACTAAAAAACGAAACTAAAAAACATAAAACATAAATAATTAAACATAAAAAACTAAAAAAACATTTTTAAAAATGTAAAAAACAACAATTAACCTTGTTTATGTATTAAAAAACATAAACAAATTAAAAAAACAAAAATACACAAACTAAAAAACATAAAACATTAAAAAAACTAAAAAACATAAACTAAAACAAAAAAACTAAAAAACAAAACTAAAAAACATAAAACATAAATAAGTAAACATAACAAAACTAAAAAACATAAAACATAAATAAGTAAACATAACAAAACTAAAAAAACTTTTTTAAAAATAAAAACACAACAATTAACCTTGTTTATGTATTAAAAAAACATAAAAAACAAAAAAACTAAAAAAAAACTAAAAAAACATAAAACAACTAAAATACAAAAACTAAAAAACATGAACATAAAACATTAAAAAAAACTAAAAAAAACATTAATTAAAACATAAAAAACTAAAAAACTTAAAACATAAAAAAACAAACTAAAATATAAAACTAAAAAAAACATTAAAAAAAACATTAAAAAACCACCAAAAAATAAATAAAACATAAAAAAACATACAATTAAAAACATTAAACTAAAAAACATAAAAAACTAAAAAACAAAACATAAATAACTAAACATTAAAAAAAATTAAAAAAACATTTACAAATAATTAAAAAACAACAATTAACCTTGTTTATGTATTAACAAACATAAAAAACTAGAAAACATAAAAAAACTAAAAAACATAAAAAACTAAAAAAGATAAACATAAAACATTAAAAAAAACTAAAAAACATAAACTAAAACATAAAAAACTACAACACATAAAACTAAAAAAACAAACTAAAAAACATAAAACATAAATAACTAAACATAAAAAAACTAAAAATACATTACATTTAAAAAAACAACAACAACAAGTAACCTTGTCTATGTATTTTAAACAAACAGTAAAATAGCAGCAATAACACACAAAATCTAGCTTCCTTAAAAAGAAAATAATTTTGTGATGTTTAAAAAGCTGCACACTGATATATTGACTATTGATTAACTCTTGGCAGGTTTGACACTTTAATAGACTCAATGTGTAGAATTATATATTTGATTAATTATTCAAATGTTAGCTATTTTATAGTCTACGTTTAATTTTATTTTACTGTCTGTCTCTATGTATGTTTGTGTTGGTGCATTTGTTATTGTGCCCTTTTTTACGCCATTAGCGTATGTGAATTGATGTAGACAAAGTTAAGCTGGCTGACTTTAGCTAAAATGATAGTCTAAGTTATTTTTCACACAACTTCGTCTCACTCTCGTTAGCTTCTACCTCGCTAGGTAGCTAACACTCTTACCGAGGTTGTGATGCATCCTCCCTCCAAATGTCCGACATCATGTCTCCACTTTAAATGTTGGCGTATCACAGACGTGCTGACACAAACACAAGGTCCGCTTTGCAAAACGGGCAAGGTATTCATGTTTTTAACAGGAATAAGAGGAAATGTTCTCACACTTCACATGTTAGCACTGGCAATGTTTCTGTGAAAAACTATTTTATTGTCGACAATGTTGACTAAACGTTGCAACCCTACTAGCAAGCGAGCTAGCACCTTAGAGGGATAAACATAGATCGATTGATAGATGAATTAGTAGGACGTGTATTTAGCTGTGGTTTAAGATTGCAACCATGGTTCTAGTATTTTGCTAGCACCATGAATGGACACATAGATTAGTTGGTATTTTATTAAGGACTTGAACTTAGTTAGATAGTGTTTACTTTGTTAGCTAGTTTCCCAGCTGGAGCAAATACTTCATTTTGACAATGTATTCCTCATTTGCGAGATAGATTTAAGCTTCTTTAAAATTTTGGTAGCTTCTCTATTTTTTAGTGTACAGTTGGGTCAACTCAAAATCATACATACTTTTGGTCAAATCTCCCGCTATCTTCTGGTTCGGAAAAAAAAAAAAAAAATTGATATATGATTACATTTGTTTATACCTTGACATGTTTTTTCATATTATTTCTATGTTTTGAAGTTATTGCCTTACCCCATAACAGTGCTGTCAGGTTCAAACACTGATGCCATCTTTTAAACAGACAAGAAGCAAGGAATCATGCAGAGACAGAGTTCAATTTGGCCCATGAGGAGAGACGTATTGGGCTGTACACTCAGTTACAGCTCCAACCTACGCTCTAAGGCACAGCCCACGTGCTCCTCTATTTATTCGGGAGGTCCCTGGTTACATCACCGAGGCTGCTCCCGAAGAAAGGGGGGTGGTAATTTCATCAGCCCCAGTTAGACACAATATATGATTATTCAGAAATGCGAATGTGCTGACACTCGTGATATCGCCATGTCTCTGCTTTGTCTGCGTCATGGCACTCGATGTTCTGTACACAAACACTGATACGAGACGACTCGCAATCTTGGATTTGCAAGTTGTCCCTTTGCACAGATAGAAAAGTACAACTTCAGCACAATTGATAGTAACTATAGCAACGGCCTTTAAGGATAAGAGTCGTGTGATAATATATACATAATTATTCTAACAAGTGCGGAATATTGCTCAAAATTTGGTGCGGGTAACTGGTTAGCAGGTTAGCTCTGTAGCTGTTTGCTAACTATCTCTCACTGTCGGGTTTGAACAGTTTTTCATCTCATCCGTCAAACTGGCTAGCTAGCTGTCTATCAAGCTAGTTAGCCGCTAGCATGACAGTGACCTACTCATTTGTTAAAACTGGCGCAATATTCACGAGGCTATGCTCTCATCGACGCTCGAGGGAATAACCGTTGATGGGAACAATCGGGAAGGAGTGAAAAATTATTAAACACCCTCGGCGGGAGCGCGACATTGGCCATTAGTTCTTAGCCTCGCTCATACAGTAGCGTTGGGAATTGGTGTGACTCCACTCGTTGTGGCCTGGTAATAAACGCTAATTAGGCTCTACAAGCGTGATTAGAACCTTCTTGGAGACGGCACCGTTTCCCTTGCACGTTCTTTCGCAAACATCTCACCTGATAATTACACTCTTGCCAGCTATCAGCCAGGATATATTAGGGTGTTGCGGGGGCTCTAATATGTTAATCACCGCTCGGCTCTCTGGACGCTTTTGGGAAATTATGTGTCAGTTGGGAGTGTGGCCGTGCCAGCAACCTGAGGGTTCCTGGTTCGATTCCCCACCTTCTACCGACCTCGTCACGTCCGTTGTGTCCTTGAGCAAGACACTTACAATTGTGCTGCTAGGATCCTGATGAGAGTGCGGAAATACGACCATATCACACCGATTCACAAATCGGAACCCTTAATAACTAAAGTTCCTTGGGTGAATAATGTCAACTCACTACACCGGTATGTTTTAGCGCTTTCATGGCGAGTTTACTGACACATATAAGTAAGAACTTTACACTACTTTATATTAGAAATGGCAACAGCGGAGGATGAATGTCCCATAACAAGAAGATAGAGAAAAAGAAGAAGCTTATCGACTACGGAGTCGTCACAGACTACAAAGGCGGAAGCGCGCAAATTTTCAGGACTTATGCAGATTCCAAATACAGATCAGTTAATCACCGCTCGGCTCTCTGGACGCTTTTGGGAAATATGTGTCGGCGTGATCGTCAAACAATTCGGACGGCGTGGCGGAGTTGGGAGAGTGGCCGTGCCAGCAACCTGAGGGTTCCTGGTTCGATTCCCCACCTTCTACCAACCTCATCACGTCCGTTGTGTCCTTGAGCAAGACACTTACAATAGTACTGCTAGGATCCTGATGAGAGTGCGGAAATACGACCACATCACACCAATTCTCAAATCGGAACCCTTAATAACTTAAAGTTCCTTGGGTGAATAATGTAAACTCATTACACCGGTATGTTTTAGCGCTTTCATGGCGAGTTAACTGACGGATATAAGTATGAACTTTACACTACTTTATATTAGAAATGGCAACAGCGTAGGATGAATGTCCCATAACAAGAAGATAGAGAAAAACAAGAAATGTATCGACTACGGAGTCGGCAATTCTAAAATCCCTTCACTGGCTTCCTGTTCCACTCAGAATACAAAGTCTCCCTACTAACCCACCAGTGCCTCCATGGAAATGCCCCCTCTACCTCAAAGAACTGCTCACCCCCAAATCCTCCACTACGACACCTCCGCTCCGTAGGCTAACCTCCTCCAACCCCTGAGGACAAAGCTACGAACAATGGGAGACCGGGCTTTCTGCTCCGCCGCTCCCAGTCTGTGGAACGCTCTCCCTGACCACCTGAGGGCACCACAGACTGTGGATGCTTTTAAAAAAGGCTTAAAAACTCTTCTTTTTTTTTTAGATATGTGCATACTAGTTCTAGCTACTAGGCTGTTCTAGTTTTATTATTTTTATTATTTTATTTTTTTAATACACTGTAACACTTTGAGGTTGTTTGCTCAATGTAAAGTGTTTTTTTTTACAAATAAAATATACTATTATTATTATTATTATTACTTCACCCTTGCTCCTGATGGGTGGTGGTTAGAGCCTTGCATGGCAGCTCCCGCCATCAGTGTGTGAATGTGTGTGTGTGAATGGCTGAATGTGGAAATAGTGTCAAAGCACTTTGAGTACCTTGAAGGTAGAAAAGTGCTATACAAGTACAACCCGTTTACCATTTACCATTTAACTCACAACCTACCGATCTCAGGGCGGACACTCTAACCATCATCATCGGCGGTCACTCGAAGCGAGTATGACAATCCTCCTGGTAGGGGAGTATCCCTTTATGGAGGATGCCTGTACGTGACTTTGTTAAACGTGGGGAGGACTGGTGCACAGACACACGATCCTTGACAGATCCGGGTCAAGGTCCAGTGGCATGGAGTCCAAAACGACTGAGGACCCCTTTTTTGCTGCAGCCTTCATCCGCCATCACAGCCGTGGTTACGCTCCATATAGGTTTAGCAATCATCCTCCGCCACCACCACGCTTGACGGTGGATATGGTGTTCCTGTGATTAAAGGCCTCACCTTTTCTCCTCCAAACATATTGCTGGGTATTGTGGCCAAAAGGCTCAATTTGTGTTTCATCAGACCTTCTGGAGGAAAGTTCTGTGGAAAATATTTTTTTCGAAATATGTTTTTGTTAGAATAATTGTTTCTAAATTATCACAAAAACTTTGTATTGCATTGAGTTCTTGACAAGAAGACAAAAGGCTGTCTTTGAAACCTACCAAGAGTAAGACTCGTAAAACTCCACTGTGTAAGGGAGGGGAAGCAAGATGAACGTGTTCCTGTGTTCTTTCATGTATGGTAATCAACTAGGGCTGCAACTAACGATTAATTTGATAATCGATTAAACTGTTGATTATTACTTCGATTAATCGATTAATAATCGGATAAAAGAGACAAACTACATTTCTATCCTATCCAGTATTTTATTGAAAAAAAAACAGCATACTGGCACCATACTTATTTTGATTATTGTTTCTCAGCTGTTTGTAAATGTTGCAGTTTATAAATAAAGGTTTATTAAAAAAATAATAATAATAATTTTTTTTTTTTTTACAAAAATAAAAAAATAAAATAAAAAAAAAGCCTCTGCGCATGCGCATAGCATAGATCCAACGAATCGATAACTAAATTAATCGGCAACTATTTTTATAATTTAATCGATTAGTTGTTGCAGCCCTATAATCGACAGAAGGATGTTGTTCTGGCCCAAGGACTTCAGAGCGGAGAGATGACAGGATCTGCCCAATTTCCAGATGACCTCTTTTTGAAGTATTTTACGACCTCTTTTTGAACTATTTTATGGAACTCTCTTTGAACTATTTTTACGAACTCTTTTTGAACTGACCTTTCCTGTGAATTGTTTACGACCTTTTCTGTGAACTTTTTGCGACCTTTGTCCTTCGGAAACAAAGGCGGCCATGCGGTCGGGGAGGGTCCAAAATAAAAGAAGGAGGCGTGCAATCTTTTTGGCAGAGCGTGCTGAGATACTGTACAGCAGGGGTCACCAACGCGGTGCCCGCGGGCACCAGGTCGCCCGTAAGGACCAGATGAGTAGCCCGCTGGCCTGTTCTAAAAATAGCTCAAATAGCAGCACTTACCAGTGAGCTGCCTCTATTTTTTAAATTTTATTTATTTACTAGCAAGCTGGTCTCGCTTTGCCCGACATTTTTAATTCTAAGAGAGACAAAACTCAAATAGAATTTGAAAATCCAAGAACATATTTTAAAGATTTGGTCTTCACTTGTTTAAATACATTCATTAGGTTTTTTACTTTGCTTCTTATAACTTTCAGAAAGACAATTTTAGAGAAAAAATACAAACTTAAAAATGATTTTAGGATTTTTAAACACATATACCTTTTTACCTTTTAAATTCCTTCCTCTTCTTTCCTGACAATTTAAATCAATGTTCAAGTAAATGTATTTTTTTTATTGTAAAGAATAATAAATACATTTTAATTTAATTCTTCATTTTAGCTTCTGTTTTTTCGACAAAGAATATTTGTGAAATATTTCTTCAAACTTATTATTATTAAAATTCAAAAAAAATATTCTGGCAAATCTAGAAAATCTGTAGAATCAAATTTAAATCTTATTTCAACGTCTTTTGAATTTCTTTTACAATTTTTGTTCTGGAAAATCTAGAAGAAATAATGATTTGTCTTTGTTAGAAATATAGCTTGGTCCAATTTGTTATATATTCTAACAAAGTGCAGATTGGATTTTAGCCTATTTAAAACATGTCATCAAAATTCTAAAATTAATCTTAATCAGGAAAAAATACTAATGCTGTTCCATAAATTATTTTTTAATTTTTTTTCCAAAAGATTCAAATTAGCTCGTTTTTCTCTTCTTTTTTTCGGTTGAATTTTGAATTTTAAAGAGTCGATATTGAAGATAAACTATGTTTCAAAATTGAATCGTCTTTTTTTTGTGTTTTCTCCTCTTTTAAACCGTTCAATTAAGTGTAAATATCATTAATTATTAATAACAACATAGAGTTAAAGGTAAATTGAGCAAATTGGCTATTCCTGGCAATTTATCTAAGTGTGTATCAAACCTGGTAGCCCTTCGCATTAATCACTACCCAAGAAGTAAGCTCTTGGTTTCAAAACGGTTGGTGACCCCTGCTGTACAGTGTGTCCAGGCGTGTCTCCTCAATTGAGTCCAAATTGAATTCTGTCTCTGTTTAATTCTTTGCCTCTTGTCTTGTTTAATAGATGTCATCAGTGTTTGAACCTGACATCTTCTGAACTCCTGTCTCTTAGCCCAGTTCCAATGCAGTGTACATGCATCTTTAATGTGCATCATATTGTTGTTTGCTTTCGGCAGGCGGCCCTACACTTTATCATGTTTTTAGTCCTCATGAATAATTAAAAAACTGGAGGGGGGGGGGGGGGGGGGAGGGGGGGGACACCCAAATTACTTGCCATGTTCAAAATTCATATGCTCGGGGTTTTGAGGGAGGGCGCTTGATACATGAAAATTAATTTTCCTTTCTCTGAGAGTGTGACGGGAAATCAATTAATCTTGATGTATTATTTCAGGCGGGGCACTGAGAGAGTGGCTACAGCTGTTCTCGTCGGAGAGGCCATATATTATACTTGGCGGCTTTGACAGCTTCTGACGGGGGAAAGGCAGGTGCGGCAATGAGGACACACAAAATATTAGGGAAGTGTTTCCAATGAGCTAATAGCAGGAAGAATGGATCACCCAATTCATTCTTTTCGACTCCCCCCCCCCCCCAAAAAAAAGTGCTGTCACTTGCACTTGTTTGTGACGCTCCTCTTCATTTGATTACCTAGTCATGTTTTTGCCGCTTCTATCAAGTCGTTTATTTTTATTTCCTCCGGGCGACTTTGTTTGTGCGTGGAATTGAGATTTACCGCCCCGTCGGATAAACGTGTCCAGTTAATGCAACACCGAAGGGATAGAGTGACACAGCTATTTACTGCCTGCTTTAAACTTTTATAACTTGTCACTAGGGATGTCCGATAATATCGGCCTGCCAATATTATCGGCCGATAAATGCGTTAAAATGTAATATCGGAAATTATTGGTATCGTTTTTTTTATTATCGGTAATGTTTTTTTTTTTTTTTTTTTTTTTTTTTTTAAATTAAATCAACATAAAAAACACAAGATACACTTACAATTAGTGCACCAACCCAAAAAACCTCCCTCCTCATTCACACAAAAGGGTTGTTTCTTTCTGTTATTAATATTCTGGTTCCTACATTATATATCAATATATATCAATACAGTCTGCAAGGGATACAGTCCGTAAGCACACATGATTGTGCGTGCTGCTGCTCCACTAATAGTACTAACCTTTAACAGTTAATGTTACTCATTTTCATTCATTACTAGTTTCTATGTAACTGTTTTTATATTGTTTTACTTTCTTTTTATTCAAGAAAATGTTTTTAATTTATTTATCTTGTTTTATTTTATAATTTTTTTTAAAAAGTACCTTATCTTCACCATACCTGGTTGTCCAAATTAGACATAATAATGTGTTAATTCCACGACTGTATATATCGGTTGATATCGGTATCGGTTGATATCGGTATCGGTAATTAAAGAGTTGGACAATATCGGAATATCGGATATCGGCAAAAAGCCATTATCGGACATCTCTACTTGTCACACTTTGCACAGGTCCTTGTCGCTTCCCGCACTGCAAAAACTGAAATCTAAGTAAGATGAAATATCTCAAATAAGGGTGATATTTGCTTATTTTCTGTCTGATAAGATAATTCTTCTCACTAAGCAGATTTTATGTTAGTGTTTTACTTGTTTTAAGGGTTTTGGTCCTAAATGATCTCAGTAAGATATTACAGCTTGTCGCTGAGATTTGATGAGCTATATTGAGTAAAACATGCTTGAAACTAGAATATCAACTGTTATGTCATCAACACTCACAAGTATAAAACTACTTTTTTAAAGTAATAATTTCTTATTTCAAGCATGAAAAAAAAAAATCACGACTTTGACACAATTGTGTCTCATAACTAAAACAGATGACAGTCAAATGGATTTAGCTGTTTTATTTCCAATGAAACAATAGAAAATACGTACTCATGTAGTAGTACAGTTTGCACAGTACAGTAAACTGACAGTTAATATTTAAACATTTGACATTTCAAACTATTTTGAACAGAAATAGTTCATGCACATTCAGATAAATTCTTCAAAATTACAATTAAAAGTGTTTTGGCCGGGTGTCGGGGCTGTATATATGCGCACTAATTGCCTGAAAGAGCACGCACTTGGCGCGATTATGTCATGTTGTTGATGGAAAAATGCATTTTTAGACCATATGATTTGCCTGAGTGGCAAGCGGTTGCCTTGTTGCCTTTCCATTAAAATTCGTTTTTAGTATACGTTTGCTGGTTTCAAGAAATGTAATGCCGAGCGCATATCATTATGTCAAGATAATGGCACTAGCATTTACTTCATTTAAGAATATTTTTCAACATATTGAGCAAAAAGGACTCTTTTTTTTTCTACCAAGAAAAGTGCACTTATTAGTGAGAATATACTTATTTGAAGGTATTTTTGGGTTCATTGAGGTTAGCTATTTTCACTTGTTTTGTAAAGTCTTGACAAGCCGAATTTTCTTGTTCTATTGGCAGATAATTTTGCTTAGTTCAAATAAAATACCCCTAATTTTTGTATTTTTTTTTTTCTTGTTTTTGAACACTGACTTTTTGCAGTGCGGCGTCTCGGCGCCGTGGCTCTGAACGGGGAAAATAGCAATGATGACTCTTTCGATGGACGGAAGAAACCTGTGGGACCCAGAACGCAATAACCCGGGTTTTAATGTCGCTACATTGTTAGTTCAATCAATCAATCAATCAATGTTTATTTATACAGCACTAAATCACAAGTGTCTCAAAGGGCTGCACAAGCCACAACGACATCCTCGGTTCAGATCCCACATCAGGGCAAGGAAAAAACTCACAACCCAGTGGGATATCAATGAGAAGGACTATGAGAAACCTTATACAAACAGCTCTGTTTTCATTGCAAAATTCCACAGTATTCTGGACATCTGTGTTGGTGAATCTTTTGCAATTTGTTTAATGAACAATGGAGAAAGGAAAGAAGAAAGCTGTAGGTGGGAAGCGGTGTATTAGCGGCCGGCTGCAGCAACACAAACACGTAGCGGCTACGTCGTAGCCGGTGTTTCATTGTTTACATTCCCGAACGATGACAGTCAAGCTTTACCATTGGCCTGTGGAGAACTGGGACAACATAGACTCTTACCAGGAGGACTTTGAGTTGGATACGCATGCTTGTGGAGATGGGACAACCGAGACTCTTACCAGGAGGACCGTGAGTACGCAGCTGCGGCTTCCAAACATTTGATCGCTTGCCCGTACGTGCGTGCCGCTATGTGCATGTCACGTACGTAACTTTGGGGAAATATATGTGCTGTATGAACTTTGCGGTACTTTGGGCTGTGGGATTGAGTGTGTTGTGCGGGTGTTTGATTTGTATCGGCGGGTTATATGGACGGGTGGGGGCAGGTGTTTGTTATGTGGGATTAATTTGTGGCATATTAAATATAAGCCTGGTTGTGTTGTGGCTAATAGAGTATATATATGTCTTGTGTTTATTTACTGTTTTAGTCATTCCCAGCTGAATATCAGGTCCCACCCGCCTCTCACAGCATCTTCCCTATCTGAATCGCTTCCACTGCCCTCTAGTCCTTCACTCTCACTTTCCTCATCCACAACTCTTTCATCTTCGCTCAAATTAATGGGGAAATCGTCACTTTCTCGGTCCGAATCGCTCTCGCTGCTGGTGGCCATGATTGTAAACAATGTGCAGATGTGAGGAGCTCCACAACCGGTGACGTCACGCTACTTCCTGTACAGGCAAGGCTTTTTTTTATCAGCGACCAAAAGTTGCGAACTTTATCGTCAATGTTCTCTACTAAATCCTTTCAGCCAAAATATGGCAATATCGCGAAATGATCAAGTATGACACATAGAATGGATCTGCTATCCCCGTTTAAATAAGACAATCTCATTACAGTAGGCCTTTAAGAGATGACCCCTTAGAGGAGCCGCCACTGCCGGATGCATGCCCAAGACACTCTAACCACTAGGACACTGAGTAGTAATAATAACTAGTAATACTTACGATAATACCAATTCAAATTGGCATTGGGCATGGATCATTAATTTGCTGGCCGGATCTGGCCCGCGGGCCTTGACTTTGCCACCCCTGCTCTAAATGATCGCTTCATTGATTATGATGTCCCTCTCACCGCATTTGCAAAGCACGGTTCAAGCTGTCGGTGTGACCTTCGCTTATCAAGCGGGCATCTAGTTGCGTGGAAACTTCTCTCCCGAGTGACGCGCAAACTGTCAGCCTGTCAGCCGCCACCCTGCTTGACTGACAGGTCAAATGTGTCGTGGAATTTGTTGTCAGGGACTGAAGTGTCAGTGTCGGCGCTGCAAATTAGCTGCAGAACGTACGGCGTCGGTTAACGTGTTCCACCGGTATTGCGGTTTTACGTTCTGATATTGCAGTGAAGCGGGTGCATAGTCGGCCATAAATTCCTTTCCATTTATGAACAGATTTCACCGGTCAACAAGACCGGTAATCAACAATCAGTAAACATCTGTTGCCGTCCATTATTAACCCTGCGGTGCGGATTTACAGCCGGCCCCGGCGGCTGTTTTGCGAGCGTATTTCCGACGCTCGGATTCCGCTGCCATTTTGTGAGCGCCAGACAAATTAGAGAGCGGGAGACAACTAAATTAAAGCGGCAAATGACCGCGGCCAGATGGGGCTCGATATAACAAATGGAACAAGTTGTGGAGGTGCCAGTTGTACAGACGCTGAGGGACACTGAGGGGGAATTGATTCAGGAGGGCCATTGGGCCAACAGATGAAAAGGTTATATTAACACTTACAGCGGGACGACTTCCCCGCCGCCCAGCTTTATGTCGCACATATGCACCAATGTCATTGTGGGGAATAAACACCAGCACCGCTCCCACCGGTGGACACAGCATGCGGTTCCTATCTTCAATTTAATACACTAGGTTCACTCGTACTGATCAAAAAAATGTTTCTAGAAAAGATTAAACTGCATAATTTTGAGTGTTGCATACAACGTTACATCCGTTTTCTTTCTTGGCGGCTTCATTCACACCATGGACCAGCAATAAAACAAGTGAGAGTTCGAGCAGCTGTTCTGTTCTTGGGTGGTGCAGTCGTTCAAATGGAGATATAGGAAAGACCTTTCTTAGAGTCCCGAAAGAAGTGGTTCATAAAGGTGATAAAGTCAGGCGAAAAACAAAAGGAAATGACTCTGAAAAATATTAACTTTCATCTTCTTGCGGAATACTATCAGACCATACTCGTGTCTGCAGTGATCACTTTGGAAAATGTTTGAAAATGTGATTTGTTTAAGACATGTTCAGTTTATTCTCTACTATATTAGTGGTGTTAGAGAGCAGAACTGAACTTAAAAAAAGGACAATAGATCAAATTAGTTTGTGCTAACTAACTAGATCCACTCGACGTCCATTGCACCGGTCGCCCATGGGGGTGGGGGTGTCCCACATCTTCGGTCCCCTCCAAAGTTTCTCATTGTATCCCATTGGGTTGAGTTTTTTCCTGCCCTGATGTGGGATCTGAGCCGAGGATATCGTTGAGGCTTGTGCAGCCCTTTGAGACACTTGGGATTAAGGGCTTTATGAATAAACGTTGATTGGTTGATAACAAAAAAATTCTATGAAACATTAAAATGCAAAATGTTGATTTGCACCGGCATTTAAGAGGGTTGCATGTGACGTCACGTCCGTTTTCCTTCTTGGCGGCTTCATTCACACCATGGTCCAGCGGCTTGAGCGTAGCAATAAGACTAGTGAGAGTTTGAGCAGCTGTTCTGTTCTTGGGTGTTGCAGTCGTTCAAATGGAGATATAGGAAATACCTTTCTTAGAGTCCCGAAAGAAGTGGTTCATAAAGGTGATAAAGTCAGGCGAAAAACAAAAGGAAATGACTCTGAAAAATATTCAGTTTCATCTTCTTGCGGAATACAATCAGACCATGCTCGTGTCTGCAGTGATCACTTTGGAAAATGTTTGAAAATGTGATTTGTTTAAGACACGTTCAGTTTATTCTCTACTATATTAGTGGTGTTAGAGAGCAGAACTGAACTTAAAAAAAGGACAATAGATCAAATTAGTTTGTGCTAACTAACTAGATCCACTCGACGTCCATTGCACCGGTCGCCCATGGGGGTGGTGGTGTCCCAAATCTGCGGTCCCCTCCAAAGTTTCTCATTGTATCCCATTGGGTTGAGTTTTTTCCTGCCCTGATGTGGGATCTGAGCCGATGATATCGTTGAGGCTTGTGCAGCCCTTTGAGACACTTGGGATTAAGGGCTTTATGGATAAACTTTGATTGGTTGATAACAAAAAAATTCTATGAAACATTAAAATGCAAAATGTTGATTTGCACCGGCATTTAAGAGGGTTGCATGTGACGTCACGTCCGTTTTCCTTCTTGGCGGCTTCATTCACACCATGGTCCAGCGGCTTGAGCGTAGCAATAAAACAAGTGAGAGTTTGAGCAGCTGTTCTGTTCTTGGGTGTTGCAGTCGTTCAAATGGAGATATAGGAAATACCTTTCTTAGAGTCCCGAAAGAAGTGGTTCATAAAGGTGATAAAGTGAGGCGAAAAAAAAAGGAAATGACTCTGAAAAATATTCACTTTCATCTTCTTGCGGAATACAATCGGACCATGCTCGTGTCTGCAGTGATCACTTTGGAAAATGTTTGAAAATGTGATTTTTGTTTAAGACACTTTCAGTTTATTCTCTACTTTATTAGTATTGATTGATTTAAACTTTTATTAGTAGATTTCACAGTACAGTACATATTCCATACAATTGACCACTAAATGGTAACACCCGAATAAATGTTTCAACTTGTTTAAGTCGGGGTCCATGTAAATCAATTCATAGTAGTAGTGTTAGAGAACAGAGCTAAACGTAATTAAAGGACAATAGCGTAAATTAGTTTGTGCTAACTAACTAGGTCCACTCGACTTCCATTGGACCGGTCGCCCATGGGGGGCTCAGGGGGGTCCCCAAATCTGCGGTACCCTCCAAGGTTTCTCATTGTATCCCATTGGGTTGAGTTTTTTCCTGCCCTGATGTGGGATCCGAGCCGAGGATGTCGTTGTGGCTTGTGCAGCCCTTTGAGACACGTGGTATTAAGGGCTATATGAATAAACTTTGATTGATTGATTGATAAAAAATGTTTTTATAAAAGAATCAAATGCAAAATTTTGATTTGCACCGGCATTTAAGAGGTTTGCATGGGGCGTCACGTCCGTTTTCCTTCTTGGCGGCTTCATTCACACCATGGTCCAGCGGCTTGAGCGTAGCAATAAAACAAGTGAGAGTTTGAGCAGCTGTTCTGTTCTTAGGTGTTGCAGTCGTTCAAATGGAGTTATAGGAAAGACCTTTCTTAGAGTCCCCGAAAGAAGTGGTTCATAAAGGTGATAAAGTCAGGGGAAAAACAAAAGGAAATTACTCTGAAAAATATTCACTTTCATCTTCTTGCGGAATACAATCAGACCATGCTCGTGTCTGCAGTGATCACTTGGAAAATGTTTAAAAATGTGATTTTTGTTCAAGACATTTTCAGTTTATTCTCTACTATATTAGTAGTGTTAGAGAAACAGAACTAAACGTAATTAAAGGACAATAGAGTAAATACGTTTGTGCTAACTAACTAGATCCACTCGACGTCCATTGCACCGGTCGGCCATGGGGGGGTTCGGGCGGGGTCCCCCAAATATGCGGTCCCCTCTAAGGTTTCTCATTGTATCCCATTGGGTTGAGTTTTTTCCTGCCCTGATGTGGGATCTGAGCCAAGGATATCGTTGTGGCTTGTGCAGCCCTTTGAGACACTTGGGATTAAGGGCTTTATGAATAAACGTTGATTGGTTGATAACAAAAAAATTCTATGAAACATTAAAATGCAAAATGTTGATTTGCACCGGCATTTAAGAGGGTTGCATGTGACGTCACGTCCGTTTCCCTTCTTGGCGGCTTCATTCACACCATGGTCCAGCAGCTTGATCGTAGCAATAAAACAAAGTGAGAGTCTGAGCAGCTGTTCTGTTCTTGGGTGTTGCAGTCGTTCAAATGGAGATATAGGAAAGACCTTTGTTAGAGTCCCGAAAGAAGTGGTTCATAAAAGTGATAAAGTCAGGGGGAACAAAAGGAAATGGCTCTTAAAAATATTCACTTCCATCTTCTTGCGGAATACAATCAGACCATGCTCGTGTCTGCAGTGATCACTTTGGAAAATGTTTGAAAATGTGATTTGTTTAAGACACGTTCAGTTTATTCTCTACTATATTAGTGGTGTTAGAGAGCAGAACTGAATTAAAAAAAAGGACAATAGATCAATTAGTTTGTGCTAACTAACTAGATCCACTCGACGTCCATTGCACCGGTCGCCCATGGGGGTGGGGGTGTCCCACATCTGCGGTCCCCTCCAAAGTTTCTCATTGTATCCCATTGGGTTGAGTTATTTCCTGCCCTGATGTGGGATATGAGCCGATGATATCGTTGAGGCTTGTCCAGCCCTTTGAGACACTTGGGATTAAGGGCTTTATGGATAAACGTTGATTGGTTGATAACAAAAAAATTCTATGAAACATTAAAATGCAAAATGTTGATTTGCACCGGCATTTAAGAGGGTTGCATGTGACGTCCCGTCCGTTTTCCTTCTTGGCGGCTTCATTCACACCATGGTCCAGCGGCTTGATCGTAGCAATAAAACAAGTGAGAGTCTGAGCAGCTGTTCTGTTCTTGGGTGTTGCAGTAGTTCAAATGGAGATATAGGAAAAACCTTTGTTAGAGTCCCGAAAGAAGTGGTTCATACAGGTGATAAAGTCAGGGGAAAAACAAAAAGAAATGGCTCTTAAAAATATTCACTTCCATCTTCTTGCGGAATTCAATCGGACCATGCTCGTGTCTGCAGTGATCACTTTGGAAAATGTTTGAAAATGTGATTTTTGTTTAAGACACTTTCAGTTTATTCTCTACTTTATTAGTATTGATTGATTGATTGATTGAAACTTTTATTAGTAGATTGCACAGTACAGTACATATTCCATACAATTGACCACTAAATGGTAACACCCGAATAAGTGTTTCAACTTGTTTAAGTCGGGGTCCACGTAAATCAATTCATAGTAGTAGTGTTAGAGAACAGAACTAAACGTAATTAAAGGACAATAGCGTAAATTAGTTTGTGCTAACTAACTAGGTCCACTCGACGTCCATTGCATCGGTCGCCCATGGGGGGGCTCAGGGGGGTCCCCAAATCTGCGGTCCCCTCCAAGGTTTCTCATTGTATCCCATTGGGTTGAGTTTTTTCCTGCCCTGATGTGAGATCTGAGCCGAGGATGTCGTTGTGGCTTGTGCAGCCCTTTGAGACACTTGGTATTAAGGGCTCTATATGAATAAACTTTGATTGATTGATTGATAAAAAATGTTTCTATAAAAGATTACAATGCAAAATGTTGATTGCACCGGCATTTAAGGGGGTTGCATGTGACGTCACGTCCGTTTTCCTTCTTGGCGGCTTCATTCACACCATGGTCCAGCAGCTTGATCGTAGCAATAAAACAAGTGAGAGTTCGAGCAGCTGTTCTGTTCTTGGGTGTTGCAGTCGTTCAAATGGAGATATAGGAAATACCTTTCTTAGAGTCCCAAAAGAAGTGGTTCATACAGGTGATAAAGTCAGGGGAAAAACAAAAAGAAATGGCTCTTAAAAATATTCACTTCCATCTTCTTGCGGAATACTATCAGACCATGCTCGTGTCTGCAGTGATCACTTTGGAAAATGTTTAAAAATGTGATTTTTGTTCAAGACATTTTCAGTTTATTCTCTACTATATTAGTAGTGTTAGAGAACAGAACTAAACGTAATTAAAGGACAATAGAGTAAATACGTTTGTGCTAACTAACTAGATCCACTCGACGTCCATTGCACCGGTCGGCCATGGGGGGGTTCGGGGGGGTCCCCAAATATGCGGTCCCCTCTAAGGTTTCTCATTGTATCCCATTGGGTTGAGTTTTTTCCTGCCCTGATGTGGGATCTGAGCCGAGGATATCGTTGAGGCTTGTGCAGCCCTTTGAGACACTTGGGATTAAGGGCTTTATGGATAAACTTTGATTGGTTGATAACAAAAAAATTCTATGAAACATTAAAATGCAAAATGTTGATTTGCACCGGCATTTAAGAGGGTTGCATGTGACGTCCCGTCCGTTTTCCTTCTTGGCGGCTTCATTCACACCATGGTCCAGCGGCTTGATCGTAGCAATAAAACAAGTGAGAGTTCGAGCAGCTTTTTCTGTTCTTGGGTGTTGCAGTCGTTCAAATGGAGATATAGGAAATACCTTTCTTAGAGTCCCGAAAGAAGTGGTTCATAAAGGTGATAAAGTCAGGGGAAAAACAAAAGCAAATGGCTCTGAAAAATATTCAGTTTCATCTTCTTGCGGAATTCAATCGGACCATGCTCGTGTCTGCAGTGATCACTTTAGAAAATGTTTGAAAATGTGATTTTTGTTTAAGACACTTTCAGTTTATTCTGTACTTTATTAGTATTGATTGATTGAAACTTTTATTAGTAGATTGCACAGTACAGTACATATTCCATACAATTGACCACTAAATGGTAACACCCGAATAAGTGTTTCAACTTGTTTAAGTCGGGGTCCATGTAAATCAATTCTTAGTAGTAGTGTTAGAGAACAGAACTAAACGTAATTAAAGGACAATAGCGTAAATTAGTTTGTGCTAACTAACTAGGTCCACTCGACGTCCATTGCATCGGTCGCCCATGGGGGGGCTCAGGGGGGTCCCCAAATCTGCGGTCCCCTCCAAGGTTTCTCATTGTATCCCATTGGGTTGAGTTTTTTCCTGCCCTGATGTGGGATCCGAGCCGAGGATGTCGTTGTGGCTTGTGCAGCCCTTTGAGACACTTGGTATTAAGGGCTCTATATGAATAAACTTTGATTGATTAATTGATAAAAAATGTTTCTATAAAAGATTACAATGCAAAATGTTGATTGCACCGGCATTTAAGAGGGTTGCATGTGACGTCACGTCCGTTTTCCTTCTTGGCGGCTTCATTCACACCATGGTCCAGCAGCTTGAGCGTAGCAATAAAACAAGTGAGAGTTTGAGCAGCTGTTCTGTTCTTGGGTGTTGCAGTCGTTCAAATGGAGATATAGGAAAGACCTTTCTTAGAGTCCCGAAAGAAGTGGTTCATACAGGTGATAAAGTCAGGGGAAAAACAAAAGGAAATGGCTCTGAAAAATATTCACTTTCATTTTCTTGCGGAATACAATCAGACCATGCTCGTGTCTGCAGTGATCACTTTGGAAAATGTTTAAAAATGTGATTTTTGTTCAAGACATTTTCAGTTTATTCTCTACTATATTAGTAGTGTTAGAGAACAGAACTAATCGTAAGAAAAGGACAATAGATCAAATTAGTTTGTGCTAACTAACTAGATCCACTCGACATCCATTGCACCGGTCGCCCATTGGGGGGCTCAGGGGGGGTCCCCAAATCTGTGGTCCCCTCCAAGGTTTCTCATTGTATCCCATTGGGTTGAGTTTTTTCCTGTCCTGATGTGGGATCTGCAAGTTGGCTCTATATTGAAGCTATTGTCATACATATCTGATTTATGACACCAAAAGACTTCCATACCCGCGGGCCTTGACTTTGGCACACAGGATCTAGAATAAACTTACAGGGAGCAGGGAAGCGAGGAAGCAGCAGACCACTTGATGACATAAACAAAGGGACACACGCTTGTGATCACGGCGTGGCTATAAATAGTTGGTCTGTGTTGGCGCTTATAATAACAATATCACTAACACTTGGTAATATTCAAATTACGAAATGTAAATGGAGTATTGTTGGCACTTTTTAAATGGTTATTTATTGGATTTTATGGGCGGAATAGTGGAGCTCTCATTGACTTATTTACAAGTTAGAATGCATAAAAAAATTCAAAGAAAATCCATTCGTCATGTCTTTCATAATGATTGTGAACAATAGCAAAATAAAAATAAAAAGTTCAGTTCTTTTATAAGCAAATTTTAATTATTAAACCTGTGATTAATCCAAAATGGGATTAATCTGATTAAAACAATCATTTGACAGCCCTATTTTGGCAAAAATAAACGTCTTTAACCCAAAATATTGTTAACCACGGAATTTGTAATACGACACAATTATACTTATAATTGTACTATTTCATCTTGGAAGAATCCAAGCACTGTGGTGGAGTAGATCCGTTCCACTTCAGAGGTTCCGCTGTTGTTTTTGTGCAAAGACATCACGTCCATTCTGGTTTCTGTCCCGGCTCATCCTAAGCGCACATTAGTGTCTTGTAAACGTCTACGGTTTGCTTTAAAGACTGCTTGTTAATGAAATAGATCATCAACCATTACACTAATGCATTACTGCACTTTATTCCGGTGTAATATTTTATTTATGACCCCCTTTTCTCCCCCTCGTCCTGCGACAAAACAAGCAGCGTTCACGCCGCACCTTGTTCCACCGCCGCAAAATCACGGAATTTGAGCGGGAGATTAGCTTCGGGTTAATGAAGTCTGGAGCGGAGTGAGAGAAATGGTTATTACTCGGCAACGTGGAGTCTTTTAATTTCCACTGTGGCAGCCCGGGGCCCCTAATGTGTTATTTTACATTCACTTTTAGATTGCTTAAAGTGGTCAGCGCTATTTGTCCTACTCATTTAAATCGCCATTATTCAGACGTACTAACAGATGAATAATACAATATTCCTCCTGTTAACGTCTAATATGCCGCCATTTGTTTTTTTCAATCTCCGCCATGTATCCTTTGCTCTTGAAGCATCATTATGGGAATCTCCTTTCTCATCACTCACTGCAAAAATTACCATTTGTGTTTTTCCTGTAGGTTATTTTAAAATGTTTTCCCCCCTACGTCGTGCGCTTACTTACAGTGGCGTTACCTTCTGATAAAGGAGCGACTAGTTGGCTGAAAGAGCGCGACGATGTCATGTTATCGATGGGAAAATGCATTTTTAGACAATATGATTTGCCTGAGTGGGTAGAAGACACCGAGAGTTACAAGCGGTAGAAAATGGATTAGAAAAAAATGATTTAAAAAAATTATAAAAACAATGTAAAACAATTATAATTATTATTTATTTTTTAAACTTGAGACTTCCCGTGGGCCGGATCGTGGATGCTGGCGGCCGCGGGCCGTAGTTTGGGGACCCTTGATCTAGAATAAACATACAGGGAGCAGGGAAGCGAGGAAGCAGCAGACTACTCAATGATGTAAACATTGTGATCACGGCGTTGCTATAAATAGTTGGTCTGTGTTAGCGCTTATAATAACAATATCACTAACACTTGGTTGATATTCAAATTAAAAAATGTACCTGGAGTATTGTTGGCGGTTTTTGAATGGTTATTTATTGGATTTTATGGGCGGAATAGTGGAGCTCCCATTGACTTATTTACAAGTTAGAATGCATAAAAATAAAAAAAATACAATATCCATCCTTCATGTCTTTCATAATGATTGTGAACGATGATGCGATGATGTCACGTTATCGATGGGAAAATGCATTTTTTGTCAATATGATTTGCCTGAGTAGCTAGGAGACACCGAGAGTTACAAGCGGTAGAAAATGGATTAGAAAAAAACATATTTTAAAAAATTATAAAAACAATGTAAAACATTTTTTTATTTTTTTAACTTGGGACTTCCCGTGGGCCGGGTTTCGGACACTGGCGGCCGCGGGCCGTAGTTTGGGGACCGTTGATCCAGAATAATCTTACAGGGAGCAGGGAAGCGAGGAAGCAGCAGACCACTCGACGACATAAACAAAGGGACACAAGCTTGTGATCACGGCGTGGCTATAAATAGTTGGTCCGCGTTAGCGCTTATAATAACAATATCACTAACACTTGGTTAATATTCAAATTTCGAAATAAAAATGGCGTATTGTTGGCGCTTTTTGAATGGTTATTTATTGGATTTTATGGGCGAAATATTGGAGCTCCCATTGACTTTTATTTACAAGTTAAAATGCAAAAAAAAAAATTAAAAAATGAATCCATCCGTAATGATTGATGTCACGTTATCGATAGAAAAATGCATTTCTAGACAATATGATTTGCCTGAGTGGCTAGGAGACACCGAGAGTTACAAGCGGTAGAAATCGGATTATAAAATTATAAAAACAACGTAAACATTTTATTTTATTATTTTTTTAAACTTGGGACTTCCCGTGGGCTGGATTTTAGACGCTGGCGGCCGCGGTCCGTAGTTTGGGGACCCTTGATCTCGAATAAACTTACAGGGAGTAGGGAAGCGAGGAAGCAGCAGACCACTCGATGATGTAAACAAAGGGACACACGCTTGTGATCACGGCGTGGCTATAAATAATTCAAATTACTATTCAAATTACGAAATGTAAATGGAGTATTGTTGGCGGTTTTTGAATGGTTATTTATTGGATTTTATGGGCGAAATAGTGTAGCTCTCATTGACTTTTATTTACAAGTTAGAATGCATAAAAATAAAAAAATAACAAAATCCATCCTTCAAGTCTTTCATAATGATTGTGAACGATAATGCGATGATGTCACGTTATCGATGGGATAATGCATTTTTTGTCAATATGATTTGCCTGAGTGGCTAGGAGACACCGAGAGTTACAAGCGGTAGAAATCGGATTAGAAAAAAGTGATTTAAAAAATTAATAAAAACAATGTAAAACATTTGTTTATTTATTTTTTACTTGGGACTTCCCGTGGGCCGGGTTTTGGATGCTGGCGGCCGCGGGCCGTAGTTTGGGGACCCTTGATCCAGAATGAACTTACAGGGAGCAGGGAAGCGAGGAAGCAGCAGACCACTCGATGATGTAAACAAAGGGACACAAGCGTGTTATTACGGCGTGGCTATAAATAGTTGGTCTGCGTTAGCGCTTATAATAACAATATCACTAACACTTGGTTAATATTAAAATTTCGAAATGAAAATGGCGTATTGTTGGCGCTTTTTGAATGGTTATTTTTGGGATTTTATGGGCGAAATATTGGAGCTCACATTGACTTTTATTTACAAGTTAGAATGCATAAAAAAAATAATCCATCCGTCATGTCTTTCATAATGATTGATGTCACGTTATCGATAGAAAAATGCATTTTTAGACAATATGATTTGCCTGAGTGGCTAGGAGACATCGAGAGTTACAAGCGGTAGAAATCGGATTATTAAATTAATTAAAAATGATAAAAACAATGTAAACATTTTATTTATTTATTTTTTTAAACTTGGGACTTCCCGTGGGCTGGATTTTAGACGCTGGCGGCCGCGGTCCATAGTTTGGGGACCCTTGAACTCGAATAAACTTACAGGGAGTAGGGAAGCGAGGAAGCAGCAGACCACTCGATGATGTAAACAAAGGGACACACGCTTGTGATCACGGCGTGGCTATAAATAATTCAAATTACTATTCAAATTACGAAATGTAAATGGAGTATTGTTGGCGGTTTTTGAATGGTTATTTATTGGATTTATGGGCGAAATAGTGGAGCTCTCGTTGACTTGTATTTACAAGTTAGAATTAGGGATGTCCGATAATGGCTTTTTGCTGATATCCGATATTCCGATATTGTCCAACTCTTTAATTACCGATACCGATATCAACCGATACCGATATCAACCGATATATGCAGTCGTGGAATTAACACATTATTATGCCAAATTTGGACAACCAGGTATGGTGAAGATAAGGTACTTTTTTTAAAAAAATTGTAAAATAAGATAAATAAATTAAAAACATTTTCTTGAATAAAAAAGAAAGTACAACAATATAAAAACAGTTACATAGAAACTAGTAATGAATGAAAATGAGTAAAATTAACTGTTAAAGGTTAGTACTATTAGTGGACCAGCAGCACGCACAATCATGTGTGCTTACGGACTGTATCCCTTGCAGACTGTATTGATATACAGGTATATTGATATATAATGTAGGAACCAGAATATTAATAACAGAAAGAAACAACCCTTTTGTGTGAATGAGTGTAAATGGGGGAGGGAGGTTTTTTGGGTTGGTGCACTAATTGTAAGTGTATCTTGCGTTTTTTATGTTGATTTAATAAAAAATAAAAAAAATAAAAAAATAAAAAAACGATACCGTTAATAAAAAAACTGATACCGATAATTTCCGATATTACATTTTAATGCATATATCTCTAGTTAGAATGCATAAAAATTAAAAATTAAAAATCCATCCGTCATGTCTTTCATAATGATTGTGAACAATAGGCAAAATAAAATATAAAAATGCAGTTCCGTAATAAGCACATTTTAATTATCACCTGTGATCAATTGTGATTAGTCCAAATTCCAAAATGTGATTACCGTATTTTCCGGACCATAGGGCGACCATAGGATGAATAATAAAATCTTCCTCCTGTTAACGCCTAATACGCCGCCATTTGTTTTGTTTTTTTCAATCCCCGCCATTTATCCTTTGCTCTTGAAGCATCATTATGGGAATCTCCCTTCTCATCACTCACCGCAAAAAAAAAAAAAATCCCATTTTTGTTTTTCCTGTAGGTTATTTTTTTCCCCCTTCGTGGTGCGCTTACTTACAGCGGCGTTACCTTCTGATAAAGGAGGCATGAAGTGACAGGGGCTATTTGTTACGAGGAGGAGACAGCGGCGACACACACTAGATTATAGAACGCGGCGACGTGCAGAGGTCGGGTAAACAATTTGCCACCGAACTTGACTACCCATGATGCACCCTGCTCTTCAGGGGACGGGACGCTCTAAGGGGCAGTGAGAGAGAGGTTCCTCTCTCCCGGGGTAATTCACAGGATGAAAAGCTGCCCGCTGTGATGTGTCATATATCAAAGACAGGGCATCAGTAATCTTTGCTCAAGGGCACAGATAACAGACAGATAGACACGTGAATGAGATGGCCGAGAGAGAGGAAGGGAGGAGGTGGGGGGGGGGGGGCAAAAAAGCAACTCATCCTTTTCTGCTGCCACCACGGCGGAGGAGATAAAACAAGATTTATGAGTCATCTCGGACCAAATGCCGGCTGCGCTCGCCATTTTTCACCCGCTCCAAAAATTGCTACTGGAAAGCAATCTGCTTGTCAGTGTGTCCATCAGGTGCTTCAAGAGGAAATTGGGTCCTTCGGGTTTTTTTCACCCCCCTTCCCTGCACTCAACTATTTTCTATATAGCGGTTTTGGTTTTAATGGCGTCCATAAATATACAGTATGTTGGGTTATAAGTACCTTTTATCGCCGAGGCTTTTTCCTACCGGAGGACGCCCCGCTCGGCTCTTTGTCTCCCTGATATCTGGCATGCCATTCAATCGACGGCTTTTCTTCCAGATTGGAGAATTAGCGGGGGGGGGGGGGGGAATGTGGATTGGGTCCAGAGAGGTAACTTTCAGTACGAAACTTAAGGACATGTTTTATACTGCATAAGAACCAGTTGTTCATTTATGGTGATTTTATGGAAATTGCTAGGCTGCACTCCAGTCAAAAGCAGCGGTGTCTTGATTGTTTGGAGTATTCTGTTCCAAAAGGTCGGACAAAGACCAAATTATAACCCCAGGGGTCTCCAAAGTGCAATCCATGGGCCATTTTCGGCCCACAGCTAGTCTTCTATTGGCATGTTCTGAAATCGTAATTACCGGACTATAAGCCAGTTCTTTTTTCCTACACTTTGAAGCCTACGGCTTATAAAATGGTGCTACACTGCAACAATTGAAATCTAAGTATCAATCAATCAATCAATCAATGTTTATTTATATAGCCCTAAATCACAAGTGTTTTAAAGGGCTGCACAAGCCACGACGGCATCCTCGGTTCAGAGCCCACATAAGGGCAAGGAAAAACTCACAACCCAGTGGGACGTCGATGTGAATGACTATGAGAGACCTTGGAGAGGACCGCAGATGTGGGTCTGACAAAAAACAAATTATAACCCTAGGGGTGTCCAAAATGCAATCTGTGGGCCATTTTCGGCCCACAGCTAGTCTTTTATTGGCATGTTCTGAAGTTGTAATTACCGAACTATAAGCCGGTGCTTTTTTCCTACACTTTGAACCCTATGGCTTATAAAACGGTGCTACACTGCAAAAACTGAAATCTAAGTCAGATTAAATATCTCCAATAAGGGTGATATTTGCTTATTTTCTGTCTGATAAAATCATTCTTCTCACTAAGCAGATTTTATGTAAGAGTGTTTACTTGTTTTAAATGTTTTGGTCCTAAATAATCTCAGTAAGATATTACAGCTTGTTGCTGAGATTTGATGACCTATATGTATATATATATATATATATATATATATATATATATATATATATATATATATATATATATATATATAATATATATATATATATATATATATATATATGTATATATATATATATATATATATATATATATATATATATATATATATATATATATATATATATATATATATATATATATATATATATATATATATATATATATATACTCCCATATTTGTATATTATATTATCATATATATTATTATGCTGTATTAGTGTAACCGGTGGTGTTTTCCTCTGCGTTGTGTGGATTTTATAGAACACCGGTTACATTTGAACAACATTCAGGACATGTAACTTACACATTTTGTGTAGTTATAACAATAACAAAACATTATAAAATACACTATTTACAAGACCTAATTGACCCTGTTACATTACATTATTATTATACTGTAATATTGTACATGGTAATTGGGATTTGTTATATATTTTATATATTATATAATATAATGTAATAATATAATATATCAGTATATGTTATATACTGTATATATATAATATGTACATATTACATGTTATATTGCTACTATGGTACATATTTAGTCTACTTTATACCTTTTTGTTTTGTCTCTCTTGTTGTGCCCTTGTGTGCATTATCCTTTCCATCCTTTTCCTTTCCGTCCTTTGTAACTGAGCTACTGTGTGGAACAATTTCCCTTGTGGATCATTAAAGTTTGTCTAAGTAAGTTTGATATTAACCCCTTGAAGCCGAGGGTAGGATATTGACAATTGCTGTCACCACATCAGGATGGTGCTTTGAACCGAGTTACACTTTCACACAGGCAGAGTCCCACCTATGTCGCCGCGTTAGTATTTGCTCCCCTGCCAGAAAATTGTTGTCAGTTTCACCCCACAACTCCGTGCTGTTCACACAGAATAGCGATTAGGTAAGAAAAAGTGGGTAACCTATGACTTTGTAGAAGTTGAGATGCCTCTTCCGGAACTTGACGGGTGTGGCTTACGGATAAGGGAACTCGCATTTCCCATCCTTCAGTGTCATGATCCGTGGTTCGGATCATGTTTTGCTATGTTCTGTTAGTTTTGGACTCCCTTAGTTCCTGTTTGTGCACTCCTGGGTTTATGTTGGTCACCATGGGGATTAAGCAGGCTCACCTGCCTCTGGTTAGTGGTCCCACGCTCAGCTGCTGTCAACCGCTAATCAGAGAGCTATTTGTTTGAGAGTTAAAGGCCTACTGAAATGTTTTTTTTTTATTCAAACGGGGATAGCAGATCCATTCTATGTGTCATACTTGATCATTTCGCGATATTGCCATATTTTTGCTGAAAGGATTTAGTAGAGAACATCGACGATAAAGTTCGCAACTTTTGGTCGCTGATAAAAAAAAAAAGCCTTGCCTATACCGGAAGTAGCGTGACGTCACCGGAGGAAGGGCTGCTCACATTTTCCCGTTGTTTACAATGCAGCGAGAGAGATTCGGACTGAGAAAGCGAAGATTACCCCATTAATTTGAGCGAGGATGAAAGATTTGTGGATGAGGAACGTGAGAGTGAAGGACTAGAGTGCAGTGCAGGACGTATCTTTTTTCGCTCTGACCGTAACTTAGGTACAAGGACTCATTGGATTCCACACTTTCTTCTTTTTCTATTGTGGATCACGGATTTGTATTTAAAACCAGTGGTCCCCAACCTTTTTGTAGCTGCGGACCGGTCAACGCTTGAAAATTTGTCCCACGGACCGGGGGGAGGGGGTGGGGTAGCATGGTTAAGATATTTTTTTTATTTTTTTTTTTGTCATAAAGAAATACAATAATGTGTGCTTACGGACTGTATCCCTGCAGACTGTATGGATTTATATTGATATATAATGTATATATTGTGTTTTTTATGTTGATTTAATTACTTTTTTTTTTTTTTTTTTAATCTCTTGTGCGGCCGCGGCAATCGGTCCACGGACCGGTACCGGGCCACCGCCCGGTGGTTGGGGACCACTGTTTTAAACCACCTCGGATACTATATCCTCTTGAAAATGAGAGTCGAGACCGCGAAATGGACATTCACAGTGACTTTTATCCCCACGACAATACATCGGCGAAGCACTTTAGCTACGGAGCTAACGTGATAGCATCGTGCTTAAATGCAGATAGAAACAAAATAAATAAGCCCCTGACTGGAAGGCTAGACAGAAGATTAACAATACTACCAAACTCTGGACCTGTAAATACACGGTTAATGCTGTACCGCCTGGCAAAGCCTAGCAATGCTGTTGCTAACGACGGCATTGAAGCTAACTTAGCTACGGGACCTGGACAGAGCTATGCTAAAAACATTAGCTATCCACCTACGCCAGCCCTCATCTGCTCATCAACACCCGTGCTCACCTGCGTTCCAGCGATCGACGGCGCGACGAAGGACTTCACCCGATCATCGATGCGGTCGGCGGCTAGTGTCGGATAGCGCGTCTGCTATCCAACTCAAAGTCCTCTTGGTTGTGTTGCTGCAGCCAGCCGCTAATACACCGATCCCACCTACAGCTTTCTTCTTTGCAGTCTCCATTGTTCATTAAACAAATTGCCAAAGATTCACCAACACAGATTTTCAGAATACTGTGGAATTTTGGGATGAAAACAGAGCTTTTTTGTATTGGATCCAATGGGGTCCGAATACTTCCGTTCTCTCTGTGACGTCACGCGCATACGTCATCATATCTAGACGCTTTCAACCGGAAGTGTGGCGGGAAATTTAAAATTGCACTTTATAAGTTAACCCGGCCGTATTGGCATGTGTTGCAATGTTAAGATTTCATCATTGATATATAAACTATCAGACTGCGTGGTCGGTATTAGTGGCTTTCAGTAGGCCTTTAAATCATGTTCCTACCTGCAAGTCCTGTCCGGAGTGTTCCGTTTGCATCCCGGGGGGAACGAACCTGGCAGCACCATGCGACCCGGTCGTGACACTTCGGTGTCTTAAAGAACTTTGGGTCGTCACTCTTCCCCGAAACTTGAACAAATTAGCCCTCTTGAATGTCAGCCATTATCTTAAAGTGGCCTCAGACGGACCGACAATAAGTAATGCTAAGTGCTACATCATTACATTTTGCATTGAAGTAATGTACGGTCCGTCAAGCCCCTGTCCGTCATCCAACGCAATTATGTACAATTAGATGAATTATTTAATTCGAGTGTGTTCAATCAAATGTTTCGAAAAGTTCCGATTGATTTTTTTTAAGTGTTTTGCCTGCTGTGCACTGTCGATCGCTGAGAACTATTTTCATAAAATACCAGTGACAGATCGTGGATTCGGACCTCTTGTTGACATCCCTGCTAACAGGCCTGGTGATAGAACGTTATCTCTCCTCGCCCACCACGGGGGTTTGAAGTCTCATTTTGTCTTCCTTACTTTGGCTGCCAGTCCTTCTTGTTGTACCAGCACACAATGCCAGGCCAGAAAACAACATGTCCGACAGTGGGCCGCCGTAGCGTTCAGACGGATGTCTTTGTTTTTGTGGTTTTTTTGGGGTTTTATTAACTGCGCCCTGTACCTGCTGTTCCCGTCTAGACTGCTCGCCAAGTGTGACATCTGTTCTGAGATTAAGGACTGAATGTCAGCACCCTGCCACGGACAAAATCCAGGCGTGTCTGTCACAGTTCTGCACTTATTCTTCGGAGGAAATGACCGCGTTCGATCAGAAAGCTGGGAAATCCGTCAAAATGACCACCCTGGTCAGGATTGGCTCACCTTGCATCTTGGCAGTGCCGCCTCGCCCTAAATTATAAATGGTGAATGGGTTATACTTGTATAGCACTTTTCTACCTTTTAAGGGACTCAAAGCGCTTTGACACTATTTCAAACATTCACACACACATTCACACACTGATGGCGGTAGCTGCCATGCAAGGCGCTAACCAGGACCCATCAGGAGCAAGGGTGAAGTGTCTTGCCCAAGGACACAACGGACGTGACTAGGATGGTAGAAGGTGGGGATTGAACCAGGAACCCTCAGGTTGCTGGCACGGCCATTCTCCCAACAGCGCCACGCCGTCCCCTAAACACAGAACACGCCCTGTGCGTAGGACCTCGCAATCCTCGCATGTAAAATGTCAATGAATAAATGACAAGGCGTTTCATATGAAATGTTAATTTAAATATAATTCATTGTTTTTATTTTTATTTTATTTATTTATTTATTTATTTATTTATTTATTTATTTTTTAATTTTTTAATTTTTTAATTTTTTTATTTTTTTATTTTTTTATTTTTTATTTTTTATTTTTTATTTTATTTTTTTATTTTTTGTTTTGTTTAAAAAAAACAAAAAATCCAAAAAAAATCCAAAAAACGAAATTAAAAAAAACAAAAAATTAAATAAATATAATTAATTGTGATGCAAAGCTGGTCGGCGCTAAACTAGTAAGGATTATGCATTTATGATGTTGAAATTGTTAATAAATGTATGCTTTAATGTAAACATTTCGGCACAGACTACAAAGGCTCCCAACAGCACCACGTCGTCCCTTAAACGCAGAACACGCCCTGTGCGTAGGACCTCGCAACACTCGCATGTAAAATGTCAATAAATAAATGACAAGGCGTTTCATATGAAATTTTGCTTTAAATATAATTCATTGTTTTTATTTTGATTTTGTATTTATTTTTTATTTAATTTAATTTTTTATTTATTTATTTATTTATTTATTTATTTATTTATTTATTTATTTTTATTTTTTATTTTATTTTTTTGTTTTGTTTTGTTTAAAAAAAATAAAATTACATTTTTTTTAAAAAAAAAACTAAAAAAACTCAAACTAAAATAAATATAATTAATTGTGATGCAAAGCTGGTCGGCGTTAAACTAGTAAGGATTATGCATTTATGATTTTGAAATTGTTAATAAATGTATGCTTTAATGTAAACATTTCAGCACAGACTACAAAGGCTCCCAACAGCACCACGTCGTCCCCTAAACGCAGAACACGCCCTGTGCGTAGGACCTCGCAACCCTCGCATGTAAAAAAGGCGTTTCATATGAAATTTTTCTTTAAATGTAATTCATTGTTTTTATTTAGATTTTTTATTTATTTTTTATTTAATTTAATTTTTTATTTATTTATTTATTTTTTATTTTTTTTATTTTTTTATTTTTTGTTTTGTTTTGTTTTTTAATTTTTTTTTTTTTTTAAAATCCAAAAACAAAATAAAAAAAAAAAAAATTAAAAAATAAATATAATTAATTGTGATGCAAAGCTGGTCGGCGCTAAACTAGTAAGGATTATGCATTTATGATGTTGAAATTGTTAATAAATGTATGCTTTAATGTAAACATTTCGGCACAGACTACAAAGGCGGACGCGCGCAATTTTTCAGGATTTATGCAGATCCCAAATACAGATCAGCAGGTACAAGAAAGGTAAGAAAAGTTGCTTTTGCATAATATTGCGAAACAAAACGCCAGAAAATATGTCTTACCTTATACACACACCATAATAATACTCCTATGTTGAAGCACCGTACAATCCATCAAGCGGTGTGACTTCATAGCTTACCAAAGTCCTACTAAAACATTTTGATAGATTTTTGAGCGCCGTGTGTAATGTTCTATATTTCCTATCGAACATATACAATGTTGGTGCTGTTTACTTGAGTCATATTCCCATCATATTGCAGTCTACAAGTATCTCTTATGTTTGACTGCCATCTACTGGTCACACTTATCATTACACCATGTACCAAAGAAAATTGCTTCGAGGCTGGTAAGCACAACCGTAATTATTCCGTACATTAGGCGCACCGGGTTATAAGGCGCACTGTCGAGTTTTGAGGGGGGGAAACATGATTTTAAGTGCGCCTTATAGTCCGGAAAGTACGGTAACAAACTATGGGCTGGTTCATTCATTTCTACGACATTGTCCATTGCTGGCGTAGGTAAACACAGGAAGTTGCCTGGGGCCCCAAAACGTCTCATAAAAATTTAAAAAAAAAAGTTTGCTAAAGTTTATTAATAAATTTAAAAATTTAAAACACATTTTTACGTTTTTGTCTGTATTTTTGCGCTTCAAACTATATTGAAATGCTTAATCACGATAGTTTTCGACAGATCCCCCTCCCTTCTCACGAAATGGACTATTCCTTGCTACTGGTCATGAGCAGACTTGAATCCGGAAGACCGACCAAAACTCACCTGTTGGTGCAGTTATAAGAAGTTTTTTTATAAAGATAAAGTAAAGTTACCCAAGTTCAGTTTATTTGGAACATGCATACGATACAATGTAGTGCATCAAATATTTCCAGTTGTTTCATTACAGCTCGTCCGAAAAGGAGTAGGAAGAAAATGGAAAAAATATAAATTTTTTAATATGTTTTTTGTCGGAGGACAAACATGGCACACACTTTAATTGTTAGAAATCCTGTTTTTATTAAACATGCTTGACTGATGAGCGCCGTTTGGTCCTAATTTTGGCGGTCCTTGAACTCACCGTAGTTTCACATGCACAACTTTCTCCGATGCTGCCACAGAAAGACGTGTTTTATGCCCCTCCTTCTTTGTCTCATTTTGTCCACCAAATGTTTTATGCTGTGTGTGAACTTTGTTGACGTCATTGACTTGTGTGTAGTGCTAATCAGGCATATTTGGTCACTGCATGACTGCAAGCTATTCGATGCTAACATGCTATTTAGGCTAACTGTATGTACAAATTGCATCATTAAGCCTTGTTTGTAGCTATGTTTGAGCTAATTTAATATCCTTTACTTATGTCCTCTGTGTATTTAATTTATATTTGCATGCCTCATGACACATTATCTAATATCGGCTTCATTTCCGATTGTTGTTAGTGTGCCATGTTGTTCCAGACCACAGCAATTTGCAAAGATTGTAATAAATCCATTAGAAGAAGACAGCCTGCCATATCCTTTAATTTGGACACACACATATACACCTTTGGCCATTCTAAACCAGTCATTTCCAGGAGTTATCTCACCCTCTGGGCAGCCTCCGTTTTACTAATGTTTTCCAATGTTGTAAAAATGTGTAGAATAAATATCACATTTCAACATTTCTGTCAACGCAGATTTGCATTAGCCTGCGACACATTTTGATAGTAGGCTAATATAGACACATCATGTGTTGCCTTCATTATAAGACTTATACGAGACTTTTAAAGTCATTTTGATAGTAGGCTATTATAGCTAATATAGACACTTACATCATGTGTTGCCTTCATTATAAGACTTATATAAGCCTTTTTTACATTTTTGCGGATCCAGACATATTTGTTTTTTTGTAATCTCGGTCTAAAATGGCTCTTTCAACATTTCGGGTTACCGACCCCTGGCCTAAAACTTGCACAGCCACCCGTCTCAGCGGAACGTCTCAAACTGGATTCCCTCAACCGCAGTTTATTCGAAAACTATCATTTTCTCCACTTTATGGCTGGAAATTGTCATTGATTCGCCGGATGACAGACGCTAAGAGGCCCGCTATTGATGTCGCTATTGCCATCGACGCTTTTTCTGTAAATTCCTCATCTAATTACCGTTCCCCGGGCCCCGAATGATACACCCTTTGTTTTCTGAGAGGATGTCGATGGATGCGGGGCGCCTTGTTCTAGAGGGACGTATTGAGCTGCTTGTCTGTACTGTGATTTAGGACCGTTCATAGGTGGGTTGCAATCAAAGCTGTACCATAGACCAGGGGTCCCCAACCTTTTTTCCACCAGGGACCGGTTTAATGTATGCATTATTTTCACGGACCGGCTTTCTACGTGTGGCAGATAAAAACAGCAAAAAAATTTGCCTTTGGCTACAATCTGAAAGTTAAGTCGGAGAAAATGCGGTAGTTTATAAATTAACTAGATGAGGCAAATCCTGAAGGAATTGCATGTGAATGCTCCAATGCTGACAGAATGAAGTATATAGGGTATATAGGAAGAATAGTTTGAATGTTGGAATGTTTTGAATGTTGAAGCATTTGAATTTCCAGGAAAACCGGAATTTGGTTCGGAACTTGGGAAAGACTTAGTTTGAATGTTCAGGATGAGTGGAATATGTTGAAGGTGGAATGGTTTGAATAGGTTGAACAATGTATGAATTGTGAAGAATGGATAATTCATTTGGAATGTGGAAAATGTCCCTAAAAACTGAGAATTCTTGGAAATCCGGGATTTTTTTTTTTTTTACAGTTTTTGAAAGGGAGCACAGAATTCTTGAACAGGCTGAATATTTTGAAGTTGGCACGGTTTGAGTGGGAGTTGTGGAACATTGAAAAATGTCCCATTCTTATCAATGCGAATTTCATGGAAATTTGGGGATTTTAGGAAAAGAGGGAATTTTGGGGAAAATTAAAAAAAAAAAAAAAAAAAAAATTCGGAATGAGTTGAAATGGTTGGTGTTGGAATTTTTCAAATCGGTCGGGAAATGTTGAAGTAGTAACATTTTTAATTGAGAAATTGTATTAAGGAATTCCTGGAATTTCAGGAAAACTGGGAATTTTTCCATTTCGAAAAACAACTTCATTTTTTGACTTGATTAAGAGGAATGTTTTGACGGGGGAACGGTTGAAATGGGTTGAAAAATGTGGAAAGAGTAGTCAGCAGAAAAAAGGGTCAAAAATGGGTTGGAAAAAACTGGATTTCTGGGCATACCTGGAATTTTTTTTTAACTTGAAAAAAATTATAGTTTCAATGTCCAGGATGAGTGGAATATGTTGAAGGTGGAAAGGTTTGAATTGTGAAAAATTGATAAGTCATTTGCAATGGGGAAAATGTCCTTAAAAACTGAGAATTCTTGGAAATCCGGGATTTTTTTTTAACGGTTTTTGAAAGGGAGCACAGAATTCTTGAACAGGCTGAATATTTTGAAGTTGGCACGGTTTGAGTGGGAGTTGTGGAACTTTGAAAAATGTCCCATTCTTTTCAATGGGAATTTCATGGAAATTTGGGGATTTCAGGAAAAGAGGGAATTTCTGGGAAAATGAAAAAAAAAAATTATAATAATTTTCTGAATGAGTTGAAATGGTTGGTGTTGGAATTTTTCAAATCGGTCGGGAAATGTTGAAGTAGTAACATTTTTAATTGAGAAATTGTATTAAGGAATTCCTGGAATTTCAGGAAAACCGGGAATTTTTCCATTTTGAAAAACAACTTCATTTTTTGACTTGATTAAGAGGAATGTTTTGACGGGGGAACGGTTGAAATGGGTTGAAAAATGTGGAAGGAGTAGTCGCCAGAAAAAAGGGTCAAAAAAGGGTTTGAAAAAACTGGAATTCTGGGCATTCCTGGAAAAAAATTTAACTTGAAAAAATTATAGTTTCAATGTCCAGGATGAGTGGAATATGTTGAAGGTGGAATGGTTTGAATAGGTTGAAAAATGTTTGAATTGTGAAAAATTGATAATTCATTTGCAATGTGGAAAATGTCCTTAAAAACTGAGAATTCTTGGAAATCCGGGAATTTTTTTTTACAGTTTTTGAAAGGGAACACATAATTCTTGAACAGGCTGAATATTTTGAAGTTGGCACGGTTTGAGTGGGAGTTGTGGAACTTTGAAAAATGTCCCATTTTTTTCAATGGGAATTTCATGGAAATTTGGGAATTTCAGGAATAGAGGGAATTTTTGGGAAAATGAAAAAAAAAAAAAAAAAAAAATTCTGAATGAGAGGAATGTTTTGACGGGGGAACGGTTGAAATGGGTTGAAAAATGTGGAAAGAGTAGTCCCCAGAAAAAAGGGTCAAAAATGGGTTGGAAAAAACTGGAATTCTGGGCATACCTGGAATTTGTTTTTAACTTGAAAAAAATTATAGTTTCAATGTCCAGGATGAGTGGAATATGTTGAAGGTGGAATGGTTTGAATAGGTTGAACAATGTTTGAATTGTGAAAAATTGATAATTCATTTGGAATGTGAAAAATGTCCCTAAAAAATGAGAATTCTTGGAAATCCGGGAATTTTTTTTTTACAGTTTTTGAAAAGTAGCACAGAATTCTTGAACAGGCTGAATATTTTGAAGTTGGCACGGTTCGAGTTTCAGTTGTGGAACTTTGAAAAATGTCCCATTCTTTTTAATGGGAATTTCATGGAAATTTGGGGATTTCAGGAAATAAGGGAATTTTTGAGAAAATGAATACAAAAATAAAAAAATTAAAAAAATTCTGAATGAGTTGAAATGGTTGGTGTTGGAATTTTTCAAATCGGTCGAGAAATGTTGAAGTAGTAACATTTTTAATTGAGAAATTGTATTAAGGAATTCCTGGAATTTCAGGAAAACTGGGAATTGTTCCATTTCGAAAAACAACTTCATTTTTTCACTTGATTAAGAGGAATGTTTTGACGGGGGAACGGTTGAAATGGGTTGAAAAATGTGGAAGGAGTAGTCACCAGAAAAAAGGGTCAAGAAAGGGTTGGAAAAAACTGGAATTCTGGGCATACCCGGAATTTTTTTTTTAACTTGAAAAAAATCATAGTTTCAATGTCCAGGATGAGTGGAATATGTTGAAGGTGGAATGGTTTGTATAGGTAGAACAATGTTTGAATTGTGAAAAATGGATAACTCATTTGGAATGTGGAAAATGTCCCTAAAAACTGAGAATTCTTGGAAATCCGGGATTTTATTTTTTTTTACAGTTTTTGAAAGGGAGCACATAATTCTTGAACAGGCTGAATATTTTGAAGTTGGCACGGTTTGAGTGGGAGTTGTGGAACTTTGAAGAATGTCCCATTCTTTTCAATGGGAATTTCATGGAAATTTGGGGATTTCAGGAAAAGAGGGAATTATTGGGGAAATGAAAAACAAAAACAAAAAAAACAAAAACAATTCTAAATGACTTGAAATGGTTGGTGTTGGAATTTTTCAAATCGGTCGGGAAATGTTGAAGTAGTAACATTTTTAATTGAGAAATTGTATTAAGGAATTCCTGGGATTTCAGGAAAACCGGGAATTTTTCCATTTCGAAAAACAACTTCATTTTTTGACTTGATTAAGAGGAATGTTTTGACGGGGGAACGGTTGAAATGGGTTGAAAAATGTGGAAGGAGTAGTCGCCAGAAAAAAGGGTCAAGAAAGGGTTTGAAAAAACTGGAATTCTGGGCATTCCTGGAAAAAAAATGTAACTTGAAAAAATTATAGTTTCAATGTCCAGGATGAGTGGAATATGTTGAAGGTGGAATGGTTTGAATAGGTTGAAAAATGTTTGAATTGTGAAAAATGTATAATTCATTTGCAATGGGGAAAATGTCCTTAAAAACTGAGAATTCTTGGAAATCCGGGAATTTTTTTTTACAGTTTTTCAAAGGGAACACATAATTCTTGAACAGGCTGAAAATTTTGAGGTTGGCACGGTTTGAGTGGGAGTTGTGGAACTTTGAAAAATGTCCCATTCTTTTCAATGGGAATTTCATGGAAATTTGGGGATTTCAGGAAAAGAGGGAATTTTTGGGAAAATGAAAAAAAACAAAAACAATTTTCTGAATTAGTTGAAATGGTTGGTGTTTGAATTTTTCAAATCGGTCGACAAATGTTGAAGTAGTAACATTTTTAATTGAGAAATTGTATTAAGGAATTCCTGGAATTTCAGGAAAACTGGGAATTTTTCCATTTCGAAAAACAGCTTCATTTTTTGACTTGATTAAGAGGAATGTTTTGACGGGGGAACGGTTGAAATGGGTTGAAAAATGTGGAAGGAGTAGTCGCCAGAAAAAAGGGTCAAAAAAGGGTTTGAAAAAAATTGAAATCTGGGCATTCCTGGAAAAACAATTTTAACTTGAAAAAATTATATTTTCAATGTCCAGGATGAGTGGAATATGTTGAAGGTGGAATGGTTTGAATCAGTTGAAAAATGTGGAAATGGTGGAAGTTTGAAAAATGGCTAATTCATTTTGAATGGGGAAAAATGTGCCGGAAAACCTGGAATTCTGGGAAATCTGGGAATGTGTCAAGGTAAAGCCCGCGATTAGAATGGTTTGAATCGGATGAAAAAAGTGGAAGGTAGCGCGCGCCAAAATCTGGAGAAGAAGAAAAGGAAGAAGTTCAATTAAAAAATTTATGAATTTTGGTGTAGAAAACCATATTAATTGTGTGAATACTTTGGAGCATTCACACAATTAATGTTGCTGTGCGGCCCGGTAGCAAATGTGTCACGGACCGGTGGTTGGGGACCACTGCCATAGACTACTAAGGACTGAGGACGGTTGAATCCTGTTTCTCAGGATAGCACCTCTATTGACTGAAATAGTCTCCTGCAGTTCTCCCCTGTTGACTTCTATCCAAGACTCTTGACACCTTGTTCTAGAGGGACGTATTGAGCTGCTTGTCTGTACTGTGATTTAGGACCGTGCATAGGCGAGTTGTAATCAAAGCTGTACCATAGACTACTAAGGACTAAGGACAGTTGAACAATCCTGTTTCTCCGGATAGCGCCTCTATTGACTGAAATAGTCTCCTGCAGTTCTCCCCAGTTGACTTCTATCCAAGACTCTTGACACCTTGTTCTAGAGGGACATATTGAGCTGCTTGTCTGTACTGTGATTTAAGACCGTGCATAGGCGAGTTGTAATCAAAGCTGTACCATAGACTACTAAGGACTAAGGACGGTTGAACAATCCTGTTTCTCAGGATAGCACCTCTATTGACTGAAATAGTCTCCTGCAGTTCTCCCCTGTTGACTTCTATCCAAGACTCTTGACACCTTGTTCTAGAGGGACGTATTGAGCTGCTTGTCTGTACTGTGATTTAGGACCGTGCATAGGTGAGTTGTAATCAAAGCTGTACCATAGACTACTAAGGACTAAGGACGGTTGAACAATCCTGTTACTCAGGAGCGCCTCTATTGACTGAAATAGTCTCCTGCAGTTCTACCCTGTTGACTTCTATCCAAGACTCTTGACACCTTGTTCTAGAGGGACGTATTGAGCTGCTTGTCTGTACTGTGATTTAGGACCGTGCATAGGCGAGTTGTAATCAAAGCTGTACCATAGACTACTAAGGACTAAGGACGGTTGAACAATCCTGTTACTCATGATAGCGCCTCTATTGACTGAAATAGTCTCCTGCAGTTTTCCCCTGTTGAATTCCATCCAAGACTCTCAACACCTTGTTCTAGAGGGACATATTGAGCTGCTTGTCTGTACTGTGATTTAGGACCATGCATAGGCGAGTTGTAATCAAAGCTGTACCATAGACTACTAAGGACTAAGGACGGTTGAACAATCCTGTTTCTCAGGATAGCGCCTCTATTGACTGAAATAGTCTCCTGTAGTTCTACCCTGTTGACTTCTATCCAAGACTCTTGACACCTTGTTCTAGAGGGACATATTGAGCTGCTTGTCTGTACTGTGATTTAGGACCGTGCATAGGCGAGTTGTAATCAAAGCTGTACCATAGACTACTAAGGACTAAGGACGGTTGAACAATCCTGTTACTCAGGAGCGCCTCTATTGACTGAAATAGTCTCCTGTAGTTCTACCCTGTTGACTTCTATCCAAGACTCTTGACACCTTGTTCTAGAGGGACGTATTGAGCTGCTTGTCTGTACTGTGATTTAGGACCGTGCATAGGCGAGTTGTAATCAAAGCTGTACCATAGACTACTAAGGACTAAGGACGGTTGAACAATCCTGTTTCTCAGGATAGCGCCTCTATTGACTGAAATAGTCTCCTGCAGTTCTCCCCTGTTGACTTCCATCCAAGACTCTTGACAGTTTCTTTGCTGCGATGGCATGTGAACCGGCAATCGCCTCCAGCAGGTGCCAGAACCTGACACCTCCCGAAGGCGCTGTGAGCAATGCGGTGCTGATGCTGATAACAATGGGGGGGCTCGCTAAGGAAATACTAACCTAAAACCGGGGTCTTCTGCCGTCTGCCCACAGTGGCCTCCGAGCAGCACTTCTAGCTCACGGCTTACTTGACTTGCGAGTACAGGAAGTCTATTGTTGGCAGAGACAGGATTCAGTGGGAGGTGTAATCCTGGCTCTGTCCTGGATCAGTCAGTTCGGATTTCACACAGACCCCCATGATCGGACCCCTGGACCCGATGTTGCTAAGGCAGCAGCACAACTCCAGGAGAAAAACATACCACTGGAAGTGGTGACATGTTTTTGTCGAAACCTTTTTAAAGTGTATCGGAGAGACCATTTTTCTTTGCATTCGTAGACTAGAATGGCTGTTGTCAACATTAAAGACAGCCATATATACCATGAATTGATTAACGTGGACTTAAACCCGACTTAAACACGTTGAAAAACTTATTCGGGTTTTACCATTTAGTGGTCAATTGTACGGAATATGTACTGTACTGTGCAATCTACTAATAAAAGTCTCAATCAGTCAATCAACCGTTAGGAGGTCTTTTAAATATCCTTGTACATTTGTCCCTAACAATAAACAATGTACCATTCTTAAAAATGTCTGTAAAAATGTTAGGTATCACATTTTTTGTAACAACTGCCATTAAATCTATCTCTGGTATTCCAGTCGGTGAATGTTTTGGTCTTTGCATTTTTGTTTCATGAATGGGTTTTGGGGAAAAACAAAATATTGATTTATTTCAATTTCATTTTGTAATACACAAAGTAAAATTGATAAAAGGTTACAACAGAAATGTGGTGTTGTATCCTGCATTTTTATATAAAAACATATTGATACATGATCATACTATAGTTGAGGTTATAGTCTTGTCTCAAAAAAGCATTTTCCGCTTCCGGTGTCCGCATATTAAAAGAAAATTTCTGCTGACTATTTTCTTAATTTTTTTGGATAAAATATAAAATAAAAAATCAAACTGTTTTCTAGATTAAGTTATTGCTCTTTGACATTGAAAAAGAAAAAAATGACTATTTGATTAGTTTTATGATTTTATTAAATGTTTTTATTTTGTATTTCATATTATAATTCAAATAAACCGTTTTTTTTTTGTGTTGGTTTTTCCAATCCCATACATAAAACAATGACCAAAACATAACCTAATTTCCTAAAACACATCATATCTGTAATTAGGTCCTGATATATATATATATATATATATATATATATATATATATATATATATATATATATATATATATATATATATATATATATATATATATATATATATATATGTATGTATATGTGTGTTTATATATATATATGTATATATATATATATATCTATATATATATATCTATATATGTATATATATATATATATATATATATATATATATATATATATATATATATATATATATATATATATATATATATATATATATATATATATATATATATATATATATATATATATATATATATATATATATATAGATCAATCAATCAATCAATGTTTATTTATATAGCCCTAAATCACAAGTGTCTCAAAGGGCTGTACAAGCCACAACGACATCCTCGGTACAGAGCCCACATACGGGCAAGGAAAAACTCACCCCAGTGGGACGTCGGTGAATGACTATGAGAAACCTTGGAGAGGACCGCATATGTGGGTACCCCCCCCCCCTCTAGGGGAGACCGAAAGCAACGGATGTCGAGTGGGTCTGACATAACATTGTGAAAGTCCAGTCCACAGTGGATCCAACACATCAGCGGGAGTCCAGTCCACAGCGGGGCCAACAGGAAACCATCCCGAGCGGAGACGGGTCAGCAGCGCAGAGATGTCCCCAACCGATGCACAGGCTAGTGGTCCACCCGGGGTCCCGGCTCTGGACAGCCAGCACTTCATCCATGGCCACCGGACCTATGCAACTCCCCCTCGCAAGGGACAGGGGAGAAGAGGAGAGAAGAAAAGAAACGGCAGATCAACTGGTCTAAAAAAGGGGGGGTCTATTTAAAGGCTAGATTATACAAATGAGTTTTAAGATGGGACTTAAATGCTTCTACTGAGGTAGCATCTCTAACTGTTACCGGGAGGGCATTCCAGAGTACTGGAGCCCGAATAGAAAACGCTCTATAGCCCGCAGACTTTTTTTTGGCTCTGGGAATCACTAATAAGCCGGAGTTCTTTGAACGCAGATTTCTTGCCGGGACATATGGTACAATACAATCGGCGAGATAGGCTGGAGCTAAACCGTGTAGTATTTTATACGTAAGTAGTAAAACCTTAAAGTCGCATCTTAAGTGCACAGGAAGCCAGTGCAAGTGAGCCAGTATAGGCGTAATATGATCAAACTTTCTTGTTTTTGTCAAAAGCCTTGCAGCCGCATTTTGTACCAACTGTAATCTTTTAATGCTAGACATAGGGAGGCCCGAAAATAATACGTTACAGTAATCGAGACGAGACGTAACGAACGCATGAATAATGATCTCAGCGTCGCTAGTGGACAAGATGGAACGAATTTTAGCGATATTACGGAGATGAAAGAAGGCCGTTTTAGTAACACTCTTAATGTGTGACTCAAACGAGAGAGTTGGGTCGAAGATAATACCCAGATTCTTTACCGAGTCTCCTTGTTTAATTGTTTGGTTGTCAAATGTTAAGGTGGTATTATTAAATAGATGTTGGTGTCTAGCAGGACCGATAATCAGCATTTCCGTTTTCTTAGCGTTGAGTTGCAAAAAGTTAGCGGACATCCATTGTTTAATTTCATTAAGACACGCCTCCAGCTGACTACAGTCCGGCGTGTTGGTCAGCTTTAGGGGCATGTAGAGTTGAGTGTCATCAGCATAACAGTGAAAGCTAACACCGTACTTGCGTATGATGTCACCCAGCGGCAGCATGTAAATACTAAAGAGTGCAGGGCCAAGAACCGAACCCTGGGGAACTCCGCACGTTACCTTGACATAGTCCGAGGTCACATTGTTATGGGAGACGCACTGCATCCTGTCAGTAAGATAAGAGTTAAACCAAGACAAGGCTAAGTCTGACATACCAATACGTGTTTTGATACGCTCTAATAAAATATTATGATCGACGGTATCGAAAGCGGCGCTAAGATCAAGAAGCAGCAACATAGATGACGCATCAGAATCCATCGTTAGCAATAGATCATTAGTCATTTTTGCGAGGGCTGTCTCCGTAGAGTGATTTGCCCTGAAACCGGATTGAAAAGGTTCACAGAGATTGTTAGTCACTAAGTGTTCATTTAGCTGCTGTGCAACAGTTTTTTCGAGAATTTTAGAAATAAACGGAAGGTGGGAGACCGGTCGGTAGTTTACCATGAGGTCAGGATCGAGGTTAGGTCTTTTGAGCAGAGGATGAATAACCGCTTTTTTGAATGCTAGGGGAACAGTGCCGGAGGAAAGTGATAAGTTTATAATATTTAACACTGATGGACCTAATAATACAAACAGTTCCTTGATAAGTTTCCCAGGAAGTGGGTCAAGTAAACATGTTGTTTGTTTTATCCCACTTACACGCTGTAATAATTCCTCTAATGTTATTTCATCAAAAATAGAGAGACTATTTTGGAGGGCAGTGTCCGTCGTATATACAGTCGTATTTGTGTTAATAGAGCCCAGTTGTAGCTGGGATGCGTTGTCTTTAATCTCCTTTCTAATGAGTTCAATTTTCTTATTAAAGAAATTCATAAAATCATCTGCCGAGTGGGTGGAGCTACTGGGAGGAGTCCCTTGTTGGGTTAGCGATGCTACTGTACTAAACAGAAATTTAGGATTTTTTTTGTTGAGGCGGATGAGATTTGAGTAGTATTTAGTTTTAGCTAAGGTAAGCATGCGTTTATAAGTTATTAAACTATCACTCCATGCTTGATGGAAAACCTCAAGTTTAGTCGCGCGCCATTTGCGTTCCAGTTTTCTACATGATAATTTCTGAGCTCTAATTTCTTCTGTAAACCATGGGGTGCGCCTTTTAGGGGCCCTTTTTTGCTTTAGCGGTGCTATACTATCAATAATTTCGCGCAAGGCATCGTCAAAGTTGTTAGTGAGTTTATCAATAGAGCCAATAATGGCATCATTTGGGAATGATGCCATTACTGAAGGCAGTAGGTCAGCAAGAGTCATCGTTGTGGCAGCATTAATGTTGCGGCCGCTATAGCAGTTATTATTATTATTAGCTTGTTGACAAAGAGTCAAAACTTCAAATTTTATAAGGTAATGATCGGACATTACTTTAGTATATGGAAGTATCATAACTTTGGAGGTGGTGACACCCCTGACAAGCACTAGATCTATTGTATTACCGTTGCGATGCGTGGGTTCATGTATTATTTGTGTAAGACCACAGCTATCAATTATGGTTTGGAGCGCCACGCACTGAGGGTCCGATGGGGTATTCATATGGATATTAAAGTCCCCCATTATGATTATATTGTCGGCGTGCGTCACTAGATCAGCAACGAACTCTGAGAATTCACTGATAAAGTCCGAATAGGGCCCAGGGGGGCGGTAGATAACAGCCAGGTCGAGAGGTAGCGGTGTGACAGACCTCATAGTAAGCACCTCAAACGATTTATATTTATTATTTAGGTTAGGGGTAAGGTTGAAATTTTCATTGTATATTAGTGCGACACCCCCTCCCCTTTTAAGAGGGCGGACAACATGCGCATTCGTATAGTTAGGAGGAGATGCCTCATTGAGCGCAAAAAATTCGTCCAGTTTGAGCCAGGTTTCGCTAAGACCAATGACGTTAAGATTGTTGTCTCTAATGACCTCATTAACCAATAACGCCTTGGGAGACAATGATCTTATGTTTAAAAAGCCCATATTATAGGTATTGGGCTGTTTTGACGAGTTTTTGTTAAGATTATCCGTAGTGGCAATATTAACAATGTTGCGTTTATTATGCGTAGTGCACTTTAAATAGTTTCGACCATATCTAGGAATTGATATGACGGGAATTTTCCGATTGTTTGCTTGGTGCTGCAATAGACTGGACATATCATAATTTGCCACCTCAGTAGAATGCATGTCTGTGCCTGACACAGACACAACAGAAAAAACCTTATGTGAATTGTGTATTATTCTAAGAGAATTGCTATGCGTACATGGATTATCCAGCCTGGCGCTGGCTAGTTCTAGCTTAACTGACTCCTCACCCGGACTAACAGACATTGTAATTGCCTGTGACCGGGCTTGCTCTAGTGTAGTCAGTCAAGTGAGACTTAAATAGTAGTCTATGTTTCTAGACAGGATGATGGCGCCTTCCTGGTTAGGGTGAAGGCCGTCTCTCATCAGCAAGCCTGGTTTGCCCCAGAAAGAGGGCCAGTTATCAATAAACGTTAGTCCCTGCGTCCTACAGTAGCTAGCCAACCACTTGTTAAGCGAGACTAATCTGCTATATCTCTCATCATTGCCTCTCGCAGGCAGGGGGCCAGAGACAATTACTCGATGCCTGGACATCTTTCTGGCGAGATCACAAGTCCTGGCTATGTTTCTCTTTGTAATCTCTGACTGTCTCATTCTAGTGTCATTGGAGCCAACGTGTACAACTATATTCGCATAATTAGTGGTGCGATTAGCCTGTCGTACGTGTTTACTAGGCCTGTTGCGAGTTAGCTCCCTAAGATTAGCTTCAATGTCAGGTGCTCTGGCCCCGGGGATACACTTTATTGTGGCTGGTTTGCTAAGCTTTATGTTTCGGGTGATGGAGTCCCCTATAACTAAGGTGTGGTGCCCGGTAGACTGGGGTGTAGGACTAGCTAAAGAGCTAAATCTATTATGCGTCTCAACCGGTACACCGTAGCTTGTAGGCCGCTTAGGACTGCTACAAGCTGGGCTAGTTAGCTCGCTACAGCTAACGCTAGCAGATGTGTCCGCAACATCTAAAGTTACGACATTACTCTGCTCTAACTGGCGGACACGGCCCTCTAGCAGAGCCAACCTCTCCGTGAGTATGGTGCAAGACGCGCAGGAAGCCATTACTCACAGTGTTTTCTGTCACCGAGTGAAGTTCCTGCTGTCCTCAGGGAAGTGGTCGCGGTCTGTAGGAGTAGCTTCTTACTGACCGGCGCTGCCTTTCTCCGCGCTAGCTTAGCAGCTAGCTAGCTGAGGAAAGGGTGGTGGGACAGAGATCGGGTGATTTGCAAGTTAAATAGTACCACTAAAAATGTTTGAGAAGTGATAAAGAAAGCTGTAGAACAATTAAAAGCACACAGATAGAGCGCTACTTAGCTTTTTCGCAACAGCGAACAGACGGCGAGCAGTCACGCACGGTGAACCGGATATATATATAGATGTGTGTGTGTGTATATAATGTATGTATATATGTGTATATATGTATATATATATGTGTGTATATACTGTATGTATATATGTGTATATATGGATATATATGTGTGTGTGTATGTAAATGTATGTATATATATATATATATATATATATATGTATATATATATATATATATATATATATATATATATATATATATATATATATATATATATATATATATATATATATATATATATATATATATATATATATATATATATATATATATATATATATATATATATATATATATATATATATATACCTGTACATATGTGTGTGTGCGTGTATTTAAAGGCCTACTGAAATGAATTTTTTTTATTTAAACGGGGATAGCAGATCTATTCTATGTGTCATACTTGATCATTTCGCGATATTGCCATATTTTTGCTGAAAGGATTTAGTATAGAACAACGACGATAAAGATTGCAACTTTTGGTATCTGATAAAAAAAAGGCTTGCACCTACCGGAAGTAGCGTGACGTAGTCAGTTGAACATATACGCAAAGTTCCCTATTGTTTACAATGATGGCCGCATGAAGTGAGAGAGATTCGGACCGAGAAAGCGACAATTTCCCCATTAATTTGAGCGAGGATGAAAGATTTGTGGATGAGTAAAGTGCAAGTGAAGGACTAGTGGGGAGTTGAAGCTATTCAGATAGGGAAGATGCTGTGAGAGCCGGGGGTGACCTGATATTCAGCTGGGAATGACTACAACAGTAAATAAACACAAGACATATATATACTCTATTAGCCACAACACAACCAGGCTTATATTTAATATGCCACAAATTAATCCTGCATAAAAACACCTGCGTGTTTGTTATGCTAGCTCCTAGCTCCTCTGCTAGCTCCTAGCTCCATAGAACACGCCAATACAATTCAAACACCTGATCAACACACACAATCACTCAGCCCAAAAGACCGTTTACCTAACCCAAGGTTCATAAAGCTTATATATTTTTAAAAAGTTACGTACGTGACGCGCACATACGGTCAAGTTATCGAATGTTTAGCAGCCAAGGCTGCATACTCACGGTACCTGATATTCAGCTGGGAATGACTACAACAGTAAATAAACACAAGACATATATATACTCTATTAGCCACAACACAACCAGGCTTATATTTAATATGCCACAAATTAATCCTGCATAATAACACCTGCGTGTTTGTTATGCTAGCTCCTAGCTCCTCTGCTAGCTCCTAGCTCCATAGAACACGCCAATACAATTCAAACACCCGATCAACACACACAATCACTCAGCCCAAAAGACCGTTCACCTAACCCAAGGTTCATAAAGCTTATATATTTTTAAAAAGTTACGTACGTGACGCGCACTTACGGTACGGTACGTGTTATGCTAGCTCCTAGCTCCTCTGCTAGCTCCTAGCTCCATAGAACACGCCAATACAATTCAAACACATGATCAACACACACAATCACTCAGCCCAAAAGACCGTTCACCTAACCCAAGGTTCATAAAGCTTATATATTTTAAAAAAGTTACGTACATACGCAAAAAAAAGCCAAAGCTGCATACTCACAGTAGCACGTCTGCGTCTTTGTCATCCAAATCAAAGTAATCCTGGTAAGAGTCTGTGTTGTCCCAGTTCTCTACAGGCGTCTGTGTATCCAAATCAAAAGTCCTCCTGGTTAGAGTCTCTGTTATCCGAGTTCTTCCATCTTGACTGCATCTTTCGGGAATGTAAACAAAGAAGCGCCGGCTGTGTACTGTTGTGGCTGACTACGTTCGAAAAATACGTCCATTTCGCACCGACAACTTTCTTCTTTGCTTGCTTGGCTTCCTTCTCCATAATGCAATGAACATGATTGAAACAGATTCACGAACACAGATGTCCAGAATACTGTGGAATTATGAAATGAAAACAGAGCGTTTTCGTATCGGCTTCAATGTGGAAGGCATACCCGTGTTCGTCGGGCTACGTCACGCGCATACGTCATCCTCAGAGGCGTTTCGAACCGGAAGTTTAGCGGCAAATTTAAAATGTCACTTTATAAGTTAACCCGGCCGTATTGGCATGTGTTATAATGTTAAGATTTCATCATTGATATATAAACTATCAGACTGCGTGGTCGGTAGTAGTGGGTTTCAGTAGGCCTTTAAATGTGTGTGTATATATGTTTGTGTGTGTATATGTCCATATGTATATACAGTATGTGTGTGTGTGTATGTATGTATATATGTGTGTGTATATGTTCGTTGTATGTATACATATCCATATGTATACATGTGTTTGTATGTATATTTATATATGTATGTATGGATGTGTATATGTGTTTTTCTGTGTGTATATGTATTTATATATGTATAGATGTGTATATATGTTTATATGTATGTATAAATATTTGTATTTATATTCATGTATTTATGTATTCTAGTCTTTCATAAAGATTGTGAACGATAGGCAAAATTCCCCCCCAAAAAGTGCAGTTCCCCTTTAAGGGCCTAATTGCAAAAAATATCCTCTTACCGAATGATTCGCTGTAAAACTTAATTTCTTATCTTTTAAAACTATTCAGGCTAAAATATACAAATATCAATTCTATTTCAGTGCATTTACATTTTAATACATTTAAATGGCCGCTGGTTTGACAAAGCACTAATCCCGTTATGCTAAAACAAAACTAATAACACGACACACATTTTTTCAGTTGAAAAACATACTTGCCAAAACAAAAAATGTGTCATTTTTTTTATGTAGGTTATGAATATCTAATGGGGAAATTTCACCCATATTGATATTTGACAAAAATAAAAAACAAGAGTTTATTGAGGGGCTGACAACAAACAAATGCTTCCAATTCCCTAACTCAAATGTTTCTGCAACTCCAGTATCACATTGAACTTGCTGTTCCAGTCTTGTTCAATGTGAGCGCTGGCGTATTTCATTCGATGCGACAAACTCTCCCACACAACCGCACAAAATGACATTGGAATAAATTGATGTAACGACAGCAATCCCGGCCTGCAAGAATGAGCGATTTCTGGCATGTCGTGTGATCTCAGACGATTTTAGGGCGAAACCAATTCTGTCCTACTTCTGTTCCACAAACAAGTGTAAGAATGCATTCGGCGTTTATCCTTTAGAGCGAGGAAGAGCGCTGTGGGGATTGTTTAGCAACTAGCATATGCTACAGAGAGCAGATAAGTGTTTCATGGCTGCGAGTCTTTGGTCGGCCTAGCTAGTTAGTGATCACACCAGCAAGATGCCCGCCGGACTCTAAGTGGACACCAGACACAAATGGCTGCCAGAAGTGGTCGGGATGATATATTTATATATATTCCACTTCTTTTCTCTACAGCATGACCTCTTATTTAGGTTACACTGTGCAATGTTGAAGTTGGCCATTTGGAATTTTCAGTTGCGAGCACAGACGTCTCCGTTCCACAGAGCCAAGAGAAACCAGATACTTTGAGGTGTTGTTTTCCTGCATGAAGCCCTGCCACTAAGGGTGTAACGGTACTTGTATATGTATTGAACCGTTTCGGTACGGGGCGGTTCGGTTCGGTCCGGAGGTGTATCGAACAAGTTTCCACACGGACATATTAAAAGTAGCCGCCTCTGCTTCCTTCTGCCTCTGTCTCTGTCAGTCCTCTACACCAGTGGTCCCCAACCACCGGGCCGCGGACCGATTGGTACCGGGCCGCGCAAGAAATTAAAAAAAATAAATAAATAATATATATATATATTTTTTTATTTTTTTATAAAAAAATTTATTAAATCAACATAAAAAACACAATATATACATATGGTGTATGTGTATGTCAATATAGATCAATACAGTCTGCAGGGATACAGTCCGTAAACACACATGATTGTATTTGTTTATGGAAAAAAAAAAAAAAAAAAAAGAACCCCCTCCCAGTCCGTGGGACGAATCCTCAAGCGTTGACCGGTCCCCAGCTACAAAAAGGTTGGGGACCACTGCTCTACACAGCACCCAGCATCGTCCCACCCACACAACCATCTGATTGGTTACAAACAGAGCGGTTACAGCCAATCAGCAGTGCGTATTCAGAGCGCATGTAGTCAGTGTTTAGCGTTTTGCAGGTAATCATCAGGCTGCGGAATCTCCCCAAATGATAATAAACACCTCCCAGTCAACTACTAGTAACATCACTATGAGCCCGTTGACCTTCTAGAAATATAAACGGCAGCTCAGCTCGCTCGCAGTCCTGGCTTGAGGTGAAGGCTAATTTGCTTTTAGCGTAACGTTAGCTCATTTTGCGGTGTGTGCATGTGTGTGTGTGTGTTTGTTTGTGTTACGGACAGCAAAGCCCTGTCTGTCTGTTATTTCACTTTACGTTTTTCTGTGTTGATTGAGCTGTGTTGAAGCAGCAAAAAAGGACATTATGTTAAATGAAGAGTTTCTGTCTCTGATAGTTGATATAATAATGTAAGTGCATCATTAAGCCTACATGAACTCCATGGTGTTCAGGGATGGATAGTCTCTCCTATTGCTATTATACCATTGTTTCCAGCTAAAGTTACATGAATCATTAGTAATGGAGCAGCCTAGTTTTGAATGGCAGGGTCCCTGCTATCACATGTTGATAACAATATAACATTTACATAATAAATCAACTACAGGCTTCCCAAATGCTGTAATAAATTAAGCATGATGAGTTGACTTGAAACTGTTTAATGTTGCACCTTTTTTATGTAGAAGAAAAGTTTTGTCATTTTATTTAATCTGAGCAACAATTTGAGGCAGTTTAATGTTGATTAACGTGGGCAGAATTATTATAGTGTTCCCGATGTTAAAAGGATAAAGCCATTGTTTACAAATGTTGGTAAAAAAATAACCAGAACATTTATATTTTGTTGTTTTCTTACTGTACCAAAAATGAACCGAACCGTGACCTCTAAACCGAGGTACGTACCGGACTGAAATGTTTGTGAACCGTTACACCCTTACTTGCCACAACACTTTTCTTTGCCAGTGTTAGTTATTGCTTTATGGACTTGGTGGCATGTGTTTTTGAGTCTTATATTCTCTACTTTGAAAAAAACTACGGACCATGATGTGGATTCAGCCGACCACAGTACGCCATGTTGTGGTCGACTATAATCTGTCCTGGTCTGCGTGACGACTGATTTCAACAGTGTTCCTCATAAGAAATACTGTATTTTCCGGACTATAAGGCGCACTTAAAATCCTTTTTCTTCCTCAAAACTCGACAGTGTACCATTCTGGATTTACTTACCAACCTCGAAGCTATTTTATTTGGTACATGGTGTAACGATAAGCATTTCAATGTAGTTTGAAGCGCAAAAATACAGACAAAAACGTAAAAATGTGTTTTAAATTTTTAAATACATTAATAAACTTTAGTAATCTTTTTTAAATTTTTTTAATGAGACGTTCAGGCAACTTCCTGTATTTACCTAGTGGTACGTCCACGTCAGCAATGGACAATGCCGTAGAAATGAATGAACCAGTCCAGAGTTTGTTACCGTACTTTCCGGACTATAAGGCGCACTTAAAATCCTTTTTTTCCCCCTCAAAACTCGACAGTGCGCCTTATAAGCCGGTGCGCCTAATGTACGGAATGATTACGGTTTTGCTTACCGACCTCGAAGCAATTTTATTTGGTAATGGTTGTAATGATAAGTGTGACCAGTAGATGGCAGTCAAACATAAGAGATGCGTGTAGACTGCAATATGATGGGAATATGACCCAAGTAAACAACACCAACATTGTATATGTTCGATTGGAAATATAGAACATTACACACGGCGCTCAAAAATCCATCAAAATGTTTTAGTAGGACTTTGGTAAGCTATGAAGTCACACCGCTTGATGGATTGTACTGTACTTCAACATACTATTGAAGTATTATTATGGTGTGTGTATAGGTTAAGACATTATCTGGCGTTTTGTTTCGCAATATTATGCAAAAGCAACTTTTCTTACCTGTCTTGTACCTGCTGATCTGTATTTGGGATCTGCATAGATCCTGAAAAATTGCGCGCGTCCGCCTTTGTAGTCCGTGACGAAATTTTTACATTAAAGCTTATTTTTATTAACAATTTCAACATCATAAATGCATAATCCTTACTAGTTTAGCGCCGACCAGGATTTGAGCCTTTCAAGCTTTGCATCACAAGAATTATATGTATTTATTTATTTTATTTTTATTTTTTTTAAACAAAACAAAAACAAACAAAACAAATAAAAAATACAAATAAATAAATAAAAAATATATAAAAAAATTTAAAAAATAAAAATAAAAATAAAAACAATGAATTATATTCAAAGTAAAGTTTCATATGAAACGCCTTGTTATTTATTTATTGGTATTTTACATGCGAGGATTGCGAGGTCCTACACATAGGGCGTGTTCTGCGTTTTTTCCTGGCGTTTTGTTTCGCAATATTATGCAAAAGCAACTTTTCTTATCTTTTTGTACCTGCTGATCTTTATTTGGGATCTGCATATGTCCTGAAAAATTGTGCGTGTCCGCCGACATTTTTACATTAAAGCATACCTTTATTAACAATTTCAACATCATATACCAAGGACTATAAAAATGGGACCGATTACCTCCCTGCTTGGCACTCAGCATCAAGGGTTGGAATTGGGGGGTTAAATCACCAAAAACGATTCCCGGGCGCAGCCACCGCTGCTGCTCACTGCTCCCCTCACCTCCCAGGGGGGTGATGGGTCAAATGCAGAGAATAATTTCGCCACACCTAGTGTGTGTGTGACTATCATTGGTACTTTAACTTTAATATAACTCACTTAAAGGGGGTTTTAGAGGCCATAAGTGGGCCACCCTGGGTACCATAGGTGGTCACCAGAAGCACCCCTCACTGGGACCCATGTGTCCGTCCTTCCCAGACAAAAACCCAGGCTGCGACGAAGACCATGTCGTGGGCGGGGGCCTCCTTTTGTCCCCCCCGGCTCATGTTTGCGATGGCTGCCATCCCTCTAGACCAGGGGTGTCCAAAGTGTGGCCAGAGGGGCCTTTTGCGGCCCACAGCTAATGTTTTACCGGCACATCATTCTAAAAATACTAAAACTTTTTTTTTTTTTTAAACATTAAAAAGTGGTAAAAAAAGAGCAAATAGGTGAAATGCAAAAGTTGCGTTGTTGACTCTAACAACACTATTTTTTTTATAATTTTTCAAAAAATAATAATGAATCAAAATCAATGTTGCTATGAATTATTGACTAATTTAAGGACAAAAAGGACACAAATACAACAAACAAAAAAAACATGAAAAATATGAAAATTATTTGAAAAAAATACTTAC
>NC_084739.1:7368264-7400764 GCF_033978785.1 Entelurus aequoreus | reverse complement strand
CCTTTCATCTGTTCTAATCTGTGCATTTAATGAAGGAAAGCATAATAAAAGGCTACCGTTGATCAATGGCCTACACAAACACAACGCCTCTGATAAATGACGGTTTCACCCAAAGAGAAGGGACACATTCTGCACTTTTGGATGATTTATTGGCTCCCGGCTTATTAACACCACGTGTCCCTGCAAAGATCTGTTGTTTTTTTTTCATCCAAGCCTAATTGAGTGTAGGATTCCGCTGAAGTGTATTATCCATTATGTGCGGCGGGACGTTGATGAATGGAAATAGCTTTTCTTCGTTGAATGGATCGGACAGTGTCGCTGGCCACAACTAATGGCGCCGGTGTGATCGATAAAGCATTGGAAAAGAAACAAAAATGAAATTCCGCTTTTCTCCCCGTGATTACATTCGCAATGACTGAATTTGTTTGATTAAAAAGAAACAGCAACTTTTTCTTTCTTTTTTTTTGGAGCAACGCCCAAATAAGCATCCTGAAGTTTTTTGGTTTTTTTCTCTTCCCCTCCGCTTTCAAGCCTCAAGTCCATTAAAATTCTTCTGAAGTTTTGTACATATCACTACATCAAGTGCACATAAATTATGAATGTCTCACATAGCAATCTAGCCCCCGGGTTTCCCTTGCAACTGATTTGGTGTCTGTGAACTTTGTTGTTACAAGGACGGCAGAAAATTGGAGTAATTTGCTCTCCCGGTGATTGATCATTCAGAGCTCATAACGCCGAGCATGGCGTAATAAACATCTCCACCTTGGCGCGTTGCTCTGAGCTTCCATTTGTTTCGACATTTTTAATGTCGCACGGTCAACAGAAAAGATGCAGGCTGAAGGAGGACTTGGTCACGGAAAACCTCGAAATTTTGCATTATTAAGGATAACTGTGTGTTTTTGTAATGCATTTGGGATACCACACTAGCCAGATTGTATCATATTTGTTATTAAGGTGAAGTACATGGAACAAACCCAGCAGGCACAAGACATTGATACAACGTTGATTGTTTGTCAAACATGGTTGCACAATAGTTGTATTTGTAAATTGAGAAAATGTTGATGTCCAATGTTGGATCAACGTTGTTGGTTGGGAAATGACCAAATTTCAATGGTCAAATCAACGTCAGAACCCAACATTGATTAAACGTGGTCAAAAAGCATGTTGTTTCAATGTTGTATTTGTGTTGTGGAGTATTGGTTGGGAAATGACCAAAATTCAATGGTCGAATCAACGTCAGAACCCCCCATTGATTAAACTTAGTTAAAAAGTATGTTGTTTTAATGTTGTATTTGTGTTGGGAAATGACCAAATTTCGATGGTCAAATCAACGTCAGAACCCAACATTGATGAAACGTTGTCAAAAAAGCATGTTGTTCGAACGTTGTATTTGTGTTGTGGAATATTGGTTGGGAAATGACCAAAATTCAATGGTCAAATCAACGTCAGAACCCGACATTGATTAAACGTCGTCAAAAAGCATGTTGTTTCAATGTTGTATTTGTGTTGTAGAATAATGGTTGGGGAAATGATCAAATATCAATGGTCAATTCAAAGTCGGAACCCAACATTGATTAAAGGTAGTCAAAAAGCATGTTGTTTCAACGTTGTATTTGTTTTGTAGAATATTGGTAGGGGAAATGACCAAATATCAATGGTCAAGTCAACGTCAGAACCCAACATTGATTAAACGTCGTCAATAAGCATGTTGTTTCAACGTTATGTTTGTGTTGTAGAATATTGCTTGGGAAATAACCACATTTCAATGATCAGAACCCAACATTGATTAAACGTTGTCGAAAAAGCATGTTGTTCGAACGTTGTATTTGTGTTGTGGAATATTGGTTGGGAAACGACCAAAATTCAATGGTCGAATCAACGTCAGAACCCCCCATTGATTAAACTTAGTTAAAAAGTATGTTGTTTTAATGTTGTATTTGTGTTGGGAAATGACCAAATTTCGATGGTCAAATCAACGTCAGAACCCAACATTGATGAAACGTTGTCAAAAAAGCATGTTGTTCGAACGTTGTATTTGTGTTGTGGAATATTGGTTGGGAAATGACCAAAATTCAATGGTCAAATCAACGTCAGAACCCGACATTGATTAAACGTCGTCAAAAAGCATGTTGTTTCAATGTTGTATTTGTGTTGTAGAATAATGGTTGGGGAAATGATCAAATATCAATGGTCAATTCAAAGTCGGAACCCAACATTGATTAAAGGTAGTCAAAAAGCATGTTGTTTCAACGTTGTATTTGTTTTGTAGAATATTGGTAGGGGAAATGACCAAATATCAATGGTCAAGTCAACGTCAGAACCCAACATTGATTAAACGTCGTCAAAAAGCATGTTGTTTCAACGTTATGTTTGTGTTGTAGAATATTGGTTGGGAAATAACCAAATTTCAATGATCAGAACCCAACATTGATTAAATGTTGTCGAAAAAGCATGTTGTTCGAACGTTGTATTTGTGTTGTGGAATATTGGTTGGCAAATGACCAAAATTCAATGGTCAAATCAACGTCAGAACCCCCCATTGATTAAACTTAGTTAAAAAGTATGTTGTTTTAATGTTGTATTTGTGTTGGGAAATGACCGAATTTCAATGGTCAAATCAACGTCAGAACCCAACATTGATTAAACGTGGTCAAAAAGCATGTTGTTTCAAAGTTGTATTTGTGTTGGAGAATATTGGTTGGGAAATGACCAAATATCAATGATCAAATCAACGTCATAATCTGATCAAAAAAGCATGTTGTTTGAACGTTGTATTTGTGTTGGGAAATGACCAAATTTCAATGGTCAAATCAACGTCAGAACCCAACATTGATTAAACGTTGTCAAAAAAGCATGTTGTTTCAACGTTATATTTGTGTTGTAGAATATTGGTTGGGAAATGACCAAAATTCAATGGTCAAATCAACTTCAGAACCCGACATTGATTAAACGTTGTCAAAAAGCATGTTTTTTCAACGTTGTATTTGTGTTGTGGAATATTGGTAGGGGAATGACCAAATGTCAATGGTCAGATCAACGTCAGAACCCAACATTGATTAAACTTAGTTAAAAAGTATGTTGTTTCAATGTTGTATTTGTGTTGGGAAATGACCAAATTTCAATGGTCAAATCAACGTCAGAACCTGACTTTGATTAAACGTGGTCAAAAAGTATGTTGTTTCAACGTTGTATTTGTTTTGTGGAATATTGGTTAGGAAATGACCAAATTTCAATGGTCAATTCAACTTCTGAACCCAACATTGATTAAAGGTAGTCAAAAAGCATGTTGTTTCTATGTTGTATTTGTGTTGTAGAATATTGGTAGGGGAAATGATCAAATATAAATGGTCAAGTCAACGTCAGAACCCCCCATTGATTAAACGTTGTCAAAAAGTATGTTGTTTCAACTTTGTGTTTGTGTTGTAGAATATTGGTTAGGAAATGACCACATTTCAATGGTCAATTAATCATCAGAACCCAACATTGATTAAAGGTAGACAAAAAGCATGTTGTTTCAATGTTGTATTCGTGTTGTAGAATATTGGTCGGGAAATGACCAAAATTCAAAGGTCAAATCAACGTCATAACGCAACATTGATTAAACGTTTTCAAAAAGCATGTTGTTTCAATGTTGTATTTGTGTTGTAGAATATTGGTTGGGAAATGACCAAATTTCGATGGTCAAATCGTCAGAACCCAACATTGATTAAACGTTGTTAAAAAGCATGTTGTTTCAACGTTGTATTTGTGTTGTAGAATATTGGTTGGAAAATGACCGAAATTCAATTGTCAAATAAACGTCAGAACCCAACATTGATTACATTTCGTCAAAAAGCATGTTGTTTCAATGTTGTATTTGTGTGGTAGAATTATCGTTGGGAAATGATCAAATATCATTGGTCAAATCAACGTCACAACCTGACATTGAATAAACGTTGTCAAAAAGTATGTTGTTTCAATGTTATGTTTGAGTTGCTCAACTTCAGGACCTAATTCAAGTACTCAACGTTGTTTCAATGTCTTGTGCCTGCTGGGATACGTGTCACTTCTAATTTGCTTAACTTCTTGGCAGAGAAGTCGAACTTGGATAAAAACTAGATGAATAGGATGAAAAGCTGAACTGAAAGGCTGTTGAAATAATGTATGTAGAATGAATGTTGACATGTAAAATGAATGTCGGAAATGCGATGAAATCGGGTAAGACATGTGAGAACATTGACAAATAATATGATAAAATGGCTAGGTAGAATACAATTTTTTGGTTCTGGATACTTATAATTAGCATGTTAGTATGCTAACATTAACATGCTATAGAATTAGCCAATTGTGTAGATATACACTTAAACAGCTAGCATAATAATGTTAGCTTAGCAAGATGGCGTCAAGTAATGAAATATATAACTAAGTGTATAGCTACCAAAGTGGCTATATATTTCATTACTTGACGCTATCTTGTTAGCATGTTAACAGTTAACATGATAACATGCTAATGTGTTATTGTTATCGTGTTAATATTAACATGCTAGCATTTTTGATCATTTTGTATGTTTACAGCTAAAAACCATACATTGATCATGCTTCTCAATTATTTTCTGTTTTGCCCCCCCTTAAGTATAGGTTTCTGGATGCTAATAATTAGCATGTTAGTATGCTAACATTAACATGTTAGCAATTTAGCCAAGTGTTTGAAATATATTAGCCAATTGTGTCGCTATACACTCGGTTATATATTTCATTACTTGACGCTATCTTGTTGGCACGTTAACAGCTAACATGCTAATGTGTTCATGTTATCGTGCTAATATTAACATGCTAGCATTTGTGCTAATTTTGTACGTGTACAGCTAAAAATCATATATTTTGTAGTGCTTCTCAAGTATTTTCTGTTTCCCCCCTAGGTAGAAGAAAATATTTTGTTTCTGGATACTAATAATTAGCATGTTAGTATGCTAACATTGACATGCTATCAAATTAGCCAATTGTGTAGGTATACACTTAAACAGCTAGCATAATAATGTTAGCGTAGCAAAATGGCGTCAAGTAATGAAATATATAACTAAGTGTATAGCTACCAAAGTGGCTATATGTCAACAGTTAACCTGATAACATGCTTATGTGTTATTGTTATCGTGCTAATATTAACATGCTAGCATTTTTGATAAAATTTGATAAAAATTATATATTTGTCATGCTTCTCAATTATTTTCTGGATGCTAATAATTAGCATGTTAGTATGCTAACATTAACATGCTAGCAATTTAGCCAATTGTGTGAAATATTTTAGCCAATTGTGTAGCTATACACTTGGTTATATATTTCATTACTTGACGCTGTCTCGTTAGCATGCTAACAGTTAACATGCTAATACATTAATGTTATCGTGCTAATATTAACATGCTAGCACTTTTGCTAATTTTGTACGTCTACAGCTAAAAATCATATACATTTTGTAGTGCTTCTCAACTATTTTCAGTTTTGGTAGAATAGAACATTTTGTTTCTGGATGCGAATAATTAGCATGTTAGCGTGCTAACATTGACATGCTATCAAATTAGCCAATTGTGTAGGTATACACTTAAACAGCTAGCATAATAATGTTAGCGTAGCAAAATGGCGTCAAGTAATGAAATATATAACTAAGTGTATAGCTACCAAAGTGGCTATATGTCAACAGTTAACCTGATAACATGCTTATGTGTTATTGTTGTCGTGCTAATATTAACATGCTAGCATTTTTGATAATTTTGTACATATACCGCTAAAAATTATATATTTGTCAAATGCTTCTCAATTATTTTCTGGATGCTAATAATTAGCATGTTAGTATGCTAACATTAACATGCTAGCAATTTAGCCAATTGTGTGAAATATATTAGCCAATTGTGTAGCTATACACTTGGTTATATATTTCATTACTTAACGCTATCTCATTAGCATGCTAACAGTTAACATGCTAACGCAATAATGTTATCGTGCTAATATTAACATGCTAGCACTTTTGCTAATTTTGCACGTCTACAGCTAAAAATCATATATTTTGTAGTTTTTCTCAACTATTTTCAGTTTTGGTAGAATAAAACATTTTGTTTCTGGATGCGAATAATTAGCATGTTAGCGTGCTAGCGATTTAGCCAATTGTGTAGGTTTACACTTAAATGTATCATGTATGCTTCGCAAGATGGCGTCAAGTAATGAAATATATGTTTTTTTTAGCTGTTTACCCACACATTTAGCTAAGTTGCTAACGTGGGGATTAGTCGTATTGGTATTTTGAGTCTTTGTATATATTTCTATAATGGACGGTGGCAGTTGTCATCCCCTTTGAGGCTTTTGATTGATTGATTGATTGAAACTTGTATTAGTAGATTGCACAGTACAGTACATATTCCGTACAATTGACCACTAAATGGTAACACTACCCCCTGAATGTCGCTGAACTCCCAATCCCAGGCTGCGAGGAACGCCGAGTCCAAGTCTATACCGTCCAGGCTCGTAAGCAGCTGCACATCAAACGGAATACTATGATTCATCAAGACCGCTGCACCAGTGATTTGTTTATCGGAGTTAACATCCTTGCCCATATTTTCTTCAAACTTGCCTCTTTCATGTAGTTCTGCAGTGGCAGCTTGGGGTCATAATCCACCTACTTAAAAGACGGTGTTCTCGTTGAGTTCCAATGAAAACCACCTGGCCAGAGACACCAGGGTTAGGGGTTTCTCCAAAGGTGCTCTCATTCAGGATGATGAATGTAGCCAAAGTCAAAAACCTGCTGAGTGGATCAGCGTCATTACGCATGAGGAATAGGAGGAACCCGATGAAATGCGGCGAACAGATGTTTCAGATCTTCGCCGGAATCCTTCATCCGGCGTAGCGTCCGTGCAGTCGAAGGTAAAGGGAATCCAAGGTCTTTTGTCTGCTTTTCATCGCAAAGACGTGGTTGAAACCCTCTGAGATTGACTATTTGGACGTCATTGCCACGGCTCTATCCGAGTAACTTAGACCTCCATCTCTGTCAGCCCGGTGTCGTCTTTAAAGCAGACCCAGGGAGAGAGAAGCTTGACCATGAATAATGCCTCAGGTCTGCAGACACTGATACATCTTAATAGACGTTACCGCAATCCAATGGGATGCTGCAGTTTTTATACCCCAAATACAGAGGTTTTAGTACTCAGTGAACACACAGGTTTATATTCGCCGTATGCGACTTTTGTAAACCGATTCAACACATGTGAACAGTGCTTTAGCTTGCTGCTATTTGATCAATTCAAAAACAAATAGAGTTGGAATATTTGAAGAATATTCTGTGCTTTAGCACAGTGGTCCCCAACCACCGGGCCGCGCAAGAAATTTATTTTATTTTATTTTATTTTATTTTATTTTATTTTATTTTATTTTATTTTATTTTATTTTATTTTATTTTATTTTATTTTATTTTATTTTATTTTTATTTTATTTTATTTTTTAAATTAAATCAACATAAAAAACATAATATATACATTATATATCAATATAGATGAATACAGTCTGCAGGGATACAGTCCGTAAGCACACATGATTGTATTTCTTTATGAAAAAAAAAAAAAAAAAAAAAAACCCCGGTCCTTGCATACTTGCCAACCCTCCCGTTTTTAGCGGGAGAATCCCGTTATTCAGCGCCTCTCCCGACAACCTCCCGGCAGAGATTTCCTCCCGACAAACTCCCGGTATTCAGCCGGAGCTGGAGGCCACGCCCCCTCCAGCTCAATGCGGACCTGAGTGGGGACAGCCTGTTCTCACGTCCGCTTTCCCAGCAGCTTGCCTGCCCAATGACGTCATAACATCTACGGCTTTTAGAGAGTAGAGTGCACAACAAGGAGAGAGAGAGTTCTTGGTTTCTTATGTGGGTTTATTGTTAGGCAGTTTCATTAACGTCCTCCCAGCGCGGTAACAACACACAACAACACACGTCACGTTTAGTCTACCGTAAAGCAGTTCGTCTGCCGTAAACAGCAATGTTGTGGCACTCTTAAACAGGACAATACTGCCACCTACTGGATAGCCTGCAGAACACTGAAATTCAAGTATGTCTTTTATTTATATGTATAATAAAATAAAAAATAAAAAATATACATATATATAGCTAGAATTCACTGAAAGTCAAGTATTTCATATATATATATATATATATATATATATATATATATATATATATATATATATATATATATATATATATATATATATATATATATATATATATATATATATATATATATATATATATATATGAAATACTTGATTTGGTGAATTCTAGCTGTAAATATACTCTCCTCTTAACCACGCCCTTAGCCACGCCCCAACCACGCCCCGCCCCAAACCCCCCCCCACCTCCCGATATTGGAGGTCTCAAGGTTGGCAAGTATGTCCTTGGGACAAATTTTCAAGCGTTGACCGGTCCCCAGCTACAAAAAGGTTGGGGACCACTGCTTTAGCAGACCAACCGTACTATGGTAAATAGGTCGTACTCGCACCGAGCATTGCAAGGTTTCACTTAAAAGATTAGTTCTCTCTGAGCCTGGGAGTGATACCCATGTTTGTTGGTTTTTCGGAATGGTGGAGATTTTGTCCCAATATCTGAGGACACATTTTTGTCATTTGTACGGTATCATCAATCAATCAATGTTTATTTATATAGCCCCAAATCACAAGTGTCTCAAAGGGCTGTACCGGTATTAGTATAGTACTGCGATACTCCTTTGTCCCACACGCCATAAGACTGTACAACTCCTCTCTGGGGTGGAAGCAGGACCGGCCCGTGGCATAGGCTGTATAGGCAAATGCTAAGGGCGTCCATCAGGGGGCGCCACGCCAGTGCCACAAATGTTGGAGGAAAAAAAAAAAAGTTGGTACTATTATTTCTAAATACATAAAATAATCACACGTTAATTAAAATGCAAAGTAAAGCCTATTTAATAGAAATATAATTTGTTACAACATTACGATGCCCCTCCACCGGCACGGTGCGCCCCCTCCCTTCCCGTATCATGACTTTTTTTGGACGTCACCACATAAAAAAATCAACACAAGATGTCAAAACGGCCAAAACTGTCAGGTGCCCAGGGAAGAAAAAAGAGAAAAGAAGAGGAGAAACGAGAAAAAGACAGAGGGAGCAGGTAGGTAACGTTAGCCTACATGAAATTATTTGTCTGTTACAGAATGTGATAGTAACCTGGCTTTTTAGCATTAAGCTAATGTTACATGATTCGGCAATTGCTAATCAATAAATAGATAGTTCTGTTTTAACGTCGGGTTAATATTGTGGAGGGGGCTAAATTGTTATGGAAAATAATAATGTAACATTAGGTAATTACAGTACTCCCTGGTGTACAGTAATTTGTAAGTCATTCTAGTTAATGCAATATTAAAAAGCACAATAGTTGTTGTAATATTGTTGTTAAAGTCATACTGGTTAGATATCTTGTTTTGTGCAGTGCCTTATTTATATTGTATTTTTAATTTATTTTATGCAACTTGTTGACACGTTTTATTTTGTGTTTGTGTATGTAAAAAATATTGTATTTCAAATATTCATTTTTTATTTTTTGTATTAATTTATTTATCCATATATTTTTTTATCTTGTTAACTATTCTGATTGTTAATTTGCTTTCTTTAAGTAAAAAAAAAGGTCAAAGACATAGCTATTCAGTTTCTTGTGAGTATATACACTTCACTGCCGATGTGGGGGGGCGCCACCTAAATCTTGCCTAGGGCGCCAGATGGGTTAGGGCCGGGCCTGGGTGGAAGGGGGGTACTAAGATTGAGGGACGGCGTGGCGAAGTTGGGAGAGTGGCCGTGCCAGCAATACTGGTTCAATCCCCACCTTCTACCATCCTAGTCACGTCCGTTGTGTCCTTGAGCAAGACACTTCACCCTTGCTCCTGATGGGTCCTGGTTAGCGCCGTGCATGGCAGCTCCCGCCATCAGTGTGTGAATGTGTGTGTGTGTGTGAAGGGGTGAATGTGGAAATAGTGTCAAAGCACTTTGAGTTCCTTAGAAAGGTAGAAAAGCGCTATACAAGTACAACACATTTACCATTAAAAAGGTAGAAAAGCGCTATACAAGTACAAGTACAACAACAACCATTTACCATTTAGGATGACAGGGGATGCAAAACAATAACAGTACAATACTTTTTCATAACATGGTCACTATTGCCTAGTTTCTCTTGTTATATTCTTATTTTTACTGTTATATTTGTATTCTTATTATTGCTTTTTATTTTTTATTATTATTGTAATATTTTTCTATTTTATTTCCATTTATACCCCCATTATTTACTTTTGACTTTTTAAATTCGATCTCAATTCTGTACACTGCTGCTGGAATTTTAATTATAATTTTCCTGAGGGAACTCTACTGAAGGAATCAATAAAGTACTAACTATCTATCTACTAATGAATCATATTCGGTACTATACCACCTCTAAAAAGTACTGGTCCCCCCACCCCCTCCCTTTTTTTTCATGATATGATATCGTTGGTTTTCCGAGCAGAGGAGCATGTTCGGCAGCGCGCGCACACAGAGTACTTACAAGCAGACACAGCGTGTAGACAGAAAAAGGAGAATGTTCGCATTTTGGCTTAAAAACTGACGATAAAGGTGAATTTATAACATTGAAACGCCCTTTAAGACATGGTGAGCTAGCTAGCGGCTAAAGTCCAGCCGCAGTCTGCAGTGTTTTAGCTACTTCTAAATCACTAATCCTGGTCTCCATGGCAACAAATAAAGTACATTTCTTACAAGTATCATCCCTGCAGGGCGAGGAATAGCTACACATGCTTCACTACACACCGTAGCTCACCGGCGTCACAATGTAAACAAATGCCATGGGTGGATCTACACCTAACATCCACTGTAATGATACCAAGTACAAGAGCGTATCTAGTCGATACTGCTAAGATTACATCAATATTTTTTTAGCATCACAAAATCTTTTTTTCCTTTTTTTATAATTCATATCATGGTTATAAACTCAGAAAATATATCCCTGGACACATGAGGACTTTGAATATGACCAATGTATGATCCTGTAACTACTTGGTATCGAATCGATACCTACATTTTTGGTCTCATCCAAAACTAATGTAAAGCCTCCAAACAACAGAAGAATAAGTGATTATTACATTTTAACAGAAGTGTAGATAGAACATGTTAAATGAGAAAGTAAGCATATATTAACAGTAAATGAACAAATAGATTAATAATACATTTTTACAGTTTGTCCCTCATAATGCTGACAAAATACTAGAATGATAAATGACACAATATGTTACTGCATACGTCAGCAGACTAATTAGGAGCCTTTGTTTGTTTACTTACTACTAAAATACAAGTTGTCTAGTAAGTTCACTATTTTATTTAAGGACAAACTTGCAATAATAAACATATGTTTAATGTACCCTAACATTTTTTCCTAAAATAAAGCCAATGATGCCATTTTTTGTGGTCCCCTTTTATTTAGAAAAGTACCGAAAAGTATTGAAATACATTTTGGTACCGGTACCAAAATATTGGTATCGGGACAACCCTAGTCCATTGTATTGATAATCAATCACCTTTCGGGAGGTCTACTTGAATTTGGTACTTACCCAAAAATTGTACTCAAGTAAGAGTACCGTTACTTTAGAACAATATGGCTCAAGTAAAAATAAAAAGGAGACGTCAAAATAATTATTTGAGTAAGTATTCTGTGAAAAAAACTACTCAAATATTGAGTAAAAAAAAAAAAAAAAAAAAAAAAAAAAAAATTAACTTGTGATTTATTTAGTAGTTATGTTTTAATTCTACTTGGAGTACTTGTACTTAGTGTGAGTGCGTGTGCGTGTGTGTGTGTGTGTGTGTAAAACATAACGTTCATTTACAATTTATTTCAACATGTTTTCTAGTAGTAGGTTCAGTACCAGTATCAATTCCCATGCACTGGAAATTGGTACTGCATGGGTTCAAATGTGCAAAGTACCCTAATCATCCTATTTTATTTTTAGTTTAACCCTGAGCTGCATCCACACTGCATGTTTTATGACTAATGAGAGAACATGTACTTGGAAATCAAGCGATCTCACACACTGCAAGACCGGCCATGTAGATGCTACTGCCATAGATGAGTTATTGACGTCTCCCTTTGATATCTGTCAATACCCCGAGGCTGGGGCCGGGCAACATCAACCCATCCCTTAAAAAATATAAAAAATAGTTGTCTGCTTTAACATGCATCACTCATTATAACTGGGAATATGTCGCCTTTTGAAGTGCAATTAGGAGGACTATCATGTCCAATTCATGCGTGTGGACAAATCAGACCTAATTGATGTTTCTACAGCCCACCTTCTTGTTTTTTTTAGCAACATTACTGTTTTCATCTCCACTCCTTGGTAATAATCTCTTTGAACGTGGTTGCATTTAGGAATATTTGAACTGAACTTGACTGGATCCGTCGAAATATGCACCTGCATCCTGCGGAATGACACAGTTCACCTATTATGGTTGGGGGCGTGGTTATTTACAGCTAGAATTCACCAACTCGAGTATTTCATATATATTTCATATATATATATATATATGAATGAAATACTTGACTTTCAGTGAATTCTAGCTATATATATATTTATTTTATTTACATAGAAAAAAAAAATACTAGAATTTCAGTGTTCCGGTGGCAGTATTGTCCTGTTTAACTTCTCCGTTCATGATGAGTATATCATTTCGGCCACCGTGTTCAATGGAGAATTCTGTTCTACAAAATTTACAGGCAACATACCCCCTCCCCTTCGAACTGTCCTGGATGAACTGAAATTCTTGTTTCCATCCGTTCTGCAATGTCTGTAATTCCCTCGTTCTTCTGCTTCGTCTCCTTGTTGCGTGCGCAGTTGTGCACTCTACTCTCTAAAAGCCCTAGATGTTATGACGTCATTGGGCAGCCAAGCTGTTTATATTGTGGGAAAGCGGACGTGAGAACAGGCTGCCCCCCACTCAGTCTCAGGTCCGCATTGAGCTGGAGGGGGCGTGGCCTCCAGCTCCGGCTGAATACCGGGAGTTTGTCGGGAGGAAATCTCTGCCGGGGGGTTGTCGGGAGAGGCGCTGAATACCGGGATTACGACTCTTTTCATGAAATTGCCCCACGGCAATAACTCCCACGGCACAACAGACTCTCACTAGTGTGCCTCTGGTCAACATATGAAATAACAAGTTTGTGTAAGAAATTCAAATGCGCTCCCTCTGGCCAAAATTAATAATAAAAAAAAAAATACAATAAATATGTATATAAAGAAGTCAATAATGAAGGTTAAAAAACAATTACAAACAAAAAATCCCCCCCCAAAAAATAAATGAACTAAAAGCAGTCTTTTTCTCACAATGTGTCAACTTGTTTCTTATAAAATTGGGAACAATTTCTCATAATCTTTCTGTTTCTGCAATGTCGCAATATTTTTTCGTAAAATTATTATTTTTTTTAATGTAAAATTATTACTTTTTTAAAGCAAAATGGTTACATTTGTCATAAAATTCGGACTTATATCACAATATTGCCAATTGTTTTGTTGTTCTTGTAAAATAGTGAAATTTTTTTGAGTAAAATGATGACTTTTGTCATATTTTTGCCAAGTAAATTTGCGATTATTATTATAACATTGCCAAAATTTTAAAGTTTTCTTATAAAATTGTGACTTTTGTCGAGTAAAATTACGACTCTTTTCATGAAATTGCCCCACGGCAATAACTCCCACGGCACAACAGACTCTCACTAGTGTGCCTCTGGTCAACATATGAAATAACAAGTTTGTGTAAGAAATTCAAATGCGCTCCCTCTGGCCAAAATTAATAATAATAAAAAAAATACAATAAATATGTATATAAAGAAGTCAATAATGAAGGTTAAAAAACAATTACAAACAAAAAATCCCCCCCCCCAAAAAATAAATGAACTAAAAGCAGTCTTTTTCTCACAATGTGTCAACTTGTTTCTTATAAAATTGGGAACAATTTCTCATAATATTTCTGTTTCTGCAACGTCGCAATATTTTCTCGTAAAAGTATTACTTTTTTTTTTAATGTAAAATTATTAGTTTTTTAAAGCAAAATGCTGACATTTGTCATAAAATTCGGACTTATATCACAATATTGCCAATTGTTTTGTTGTTCTAGTAAAATAGTGACATTTTTTTGAGTAAAATGATGACTTTTGTCATATTTTTGCCAAGTAAAATTGCGATTATTATTATAACATTGCCAGAATTTTAAAGTTTTCTTATAAAATTGTGACTTTTGTCGAGTAAAATTACGACTTTTTTCATGAAATTGCTCCACTTTGGTTGTGCTTACCGACCCCGAAGCAATTTTATTTGGTACCTGGTAATCTATCAAAACGAGGGTGGTCCCAAAAAGGAGGGATTTTTCAAATTGACTGTGTGTCGCTTTTAAAAGTGCTCCCCCTCTAGTCAACATATGAAATAACAAGTGTGTGTAAAAATTTGAAGGGCTCCCCATCTGGCCAACATATGAAATAACAAGTATGCGTAAGAAATTGAAATGTGCTCCCTTTGGCCAAAATTAATTTGAAAAAAATATATATATAGAGGCATACTGTAATAACTTGAAATAAATAATGAAGATTAAAAAACAATTACAAACAAACAAAAAAAAAAAATTCACTAAAAGCAGTCTTTTTCTCACAATATGTCAACTTTTTTCTTATAAAATTGGGAAAAATGTCTCATATTCCTTCTGTTTCTGTAATATCGCAATATATTCTCATAAAACTATTACTTTTTTATGTGAAAATATTCCTTTTTAATGCGAAATGGTGACATTTGTCATATAAAACGCAGACTTTTATCACAATATTGCCAATTGTTTTGTTGTTCTTGTAAAACACTGACATTTTTTTAGTAAAATGATGAGTTTTGTCATAATTTTGCCAAGTAAAATTCCAACGATTATTATAATATTGCCAACATTTTTAAGTTTTCTTCAAAAAGTTGGACTTTTGTTGAGGAAAATTACGACTCTTTTCATAAAATTGCCATCATTGTAAGTTGTTCTTGTAAAATTGCAACTGTCAGTGAGTAAAATTCCAACTTTTATCATAATATTGCACAAATGTTCAGTTTTTCTTGTAAAATTTTGACTTGCGTCGAGTAAAGTTATGACTTTTATTACAATACTGCCAAAATTCTAAGTTTTTCTTGTGAAATTGGGAACAATTTCTCATATTCTTTCTGTTTCAGTAATATTGCAATATATTCTCATAAAATGATTACTTTTTATGTGAAAGTATTCCTTTTTAATGCAAAATGGTGACATTTGTCATATAAAATTCAGACTTTTATCACAATATTGCCAATTGTTTTGTTGTTCTTGTAAAACAGTGACGTTTTAGGAGTGAAATTATGACTTTTTTCATAATTTTGCCAAGTAAAATTTCGACTATTATTATAATATTGCCAACATTTTTAAGTTTTCTTCAAAAATGTTGACTTTTGTCGAGGAAAATTACGACTCTTTTCATAAAATTGCCATCATTGTAAGTTGTTCTTGTAAAATCGCAACTGTCAGTGCGTAAAATTCCAACTTTTATCATAACATTGCACAAATGTTCAGTTTTTCTTGTACAATTTTGACTTGCGTCGAGTAAAGTTACGACTTTTATTATAATACTGCCAAAATTCTAAGTTTTTCTTGTGAAATTGGGAACAACTTCTCATATTCTTTCTGTTTCAGTAATATTGCAATATATTCTCATAAAATTATTACTTTTTAATGTGAAAGTATTCCTTTGTCATATAAAATTCAGACTTTTATCACAATATTGCCAATTTTTTTGTTGTTCTTGTAAAACAGTGACATTTTTGGAGTAAAATGATGACCTTTGTCATAATTTTGCCAAGTAAAATTCCGACGATTATTCTAATATTGCCAAAATGTTAAAATTTACTTAAACATTTTTTATTTTTGTCAAGGAAAATTACGACTCTTTTCATAAAATTGACAAGATTTTAAGTTTTTCTTGTAAAATTGCAACTGTCAGTGAGTAAAATTCCAACTTTTATCATGATATCACACAAATGTTCATTTTTTCTTGTAAAATTTTGACTCGCGTCGAGTAAAATGACGACTTTTATTAACAATAATGCCAAAATTCTAAGTTTTTCTTGTGAAATTGGGAACAATTTCTCATATTCTTTCTGTTTCAGAAATATTGCAATATATTCTCATGAAATGATTACTTTTTTATGTGAAAGTATTCCTTTTTAATGCAAAATGGTGACATTTGTCATATAAAATTCAGACTTTTATCACAATATTGCCAATTTTTTTGTTGTTCTTGTAAAACACTGACATTTTTTTAGTAAAATTATGACTTTTGTCCTAATTCCGACGATTATTATAATATTGCCCAAATTTTCTAGTTTCCTTAAAAAAATGTGACTTTTGTCGAGTAAAATTACGACTCTTTTCATAAAATTGCCAAAATTTCAAGTTTTTCTTGTAAAATTGCAACTGTCAGTGAGTACAATTCCAACTTTTATCATAATATTGCACAAATGTTCAGTTTTTCTTGTAAAATTTTGACTCGCGTCGAGTAAAATGACGACTTTTATTAACAATACTGCCAAAATTCTAAGTTTTTCTTGTGAAATTATGACCTTTTTCTTGTGAAATTCCAACTCATTTTTCACAACAAGCTTTTTGTATATTTGCATAGTATGCATGTATCATTAATGTTGAAACTACACATCTTTATATATCTAGAAAGGGTGGCATTTTCCGCAAGTCTCAAGAAGGTAAGAACTACACAAATGTGTGTGTGTGTGTGTGTGTGTGGTAAAGTCCCCGAGAAAGCATTTAGACATTAGAAATGGAGCGCGGCCGGGCCTCAGGTGTCCTTGTCACACTGATGAATCGTGTAGAAGACATATTAAACCTCCCTCATGTTAGAGAGAGACCTGTGTTGAGTTTTCTTTCACTCCGCCCTAACAAAGAAGATATCAAGTGTAAAAAAAAAAATATATATATATATATATGTATATATATATATATATATATATTTATATTATGAAGTGTTGAGCACATAAAGGCCGGCTTGTCCCTGAGAAATTGATTTATTGGATTCCTTGACATTTTAGTTGTGGTCGTTATGTTATATTTATGGGAGAATTGCTGGAGCCTCTCATTATGCTCTCCTAATTTATTTTACATACTTTTATGGCTGCTTGTGCTCAGCAGGCCTTCGCAGCAGCTGTTATTGGGGCGGGGGGGAAGAGAAGCAAGCGGCTATCGATCATGATTTACATGTTTATTTCCAACAATGTGATTTATTTGATTGTGTTGTTTTTTGGAAGGGAGGAGGTGTGCTGCCTCTCAGGTATCCAGATGGGAGTTGTTTTACCATTTTTAAAGTGCATTCGTTTTCACCAGCTTTTCATGTCGCGTGTAAAGGAAAACAAGACGAGACGCCGCATAAATCACCGTCAGGATAAAACGGGCCCGGATTATAATCATTAAGGCGACAAAACTGCTAACTTGGAAGGAATTTGACCTTAAATTATAAGCTCGATTTCCCTCTGAGGCTTTTTCTCTGTCGTATTTTTTCTTGTTGGAAATGACTTTTTAACATCACGACATGGACATTATTATGCATTCTCATGCTTCGCTCTAATTGCTTTGCTGCCCTCAGTCTCCTTTTTAGGGTTGTCCCGGTACCAATATTTTGGTACCGGGACCAAAATGTATTTTGATACTTTATGAAGCTTTTCGGTAGTTTTCTAAATAAAGTGGACCACACAAAGTGGCATTATAGGCTTTATTTTAACACAAAATCTCACGGTACATTAAACATATGTTTCTCCTAATTTAGCTGCTGACGTATGCAGTAACATATTGTGTCAAACATAAAAAACTAAAACTAAAAAACATTACAAAAAACATAACAAATCTAAATATAAAAAACGTTAAACATTTCTTTACTAAAAAAAACATAAAACAATAAAAAAACTAAAACATGAAAAACTAAAAACCTAAAAAACTAAAAAAAATAAAAAATATAAAAAATATTTAAAAAACATGAAACATAAAAAAAACTAAAAAACATTCAAAAAACTAAAAAACATAAAAAAACTAAAAAACTAAAACATAAAAAACTTTATACATTTTGTACTAAAAAAAAAACTAAAAACAGTAAAAAACGAAAAAAGAGAAAAAAACTTTAAAAAAAAATCTAAAACATTAAAAACTTTAAACATTTCTTTACTAAAAAACATAAAACAATAAAAAAAAACCATACAAAACTAAAAACATAAACAGCTAAAAAACATATGTTTCTCCTAATTTAGCTGCTGACGTATGCAGTAACATATTGTGTCAAACATAAAAAAGTAAAACTGAAAAACATTAAAAAAAACTACAAAACATAACAAATCTAAATATAAAAAACGTTAAACATTTCTTTACTAAAAAACATAAAACAATAAAAAAACTAAAACATGAAAAACTAAAAACATAAAAAACTAAAAAAAATTCAAAAAACTAAAAAACATAAAAAAACTAAAAAACTAAAACATAAAAAACTTTATACATTTTGTACTAAAAAACATTAAAAAACGAAAAAAAAACTAAAAACAGTAAAAAACTAAAAAAGAGAAAAAAAACTTTTTTTTAAAATCTAAAACATTAAAAACTTTAAACATTTCTTTACTAAAAAACATAAAACAATAACAACTAAAACCATAAAAAACTAAAAAAAACTAAAACACATTAAATAAACTAAAAAACATAAAAAAACATAAAACAACTAAAACTGAAAAACATTAAAAAAAACTAAAAAACATAACAAATGTAAATATAAAAAATGTTAAACATTTCTTTACTAAAAAACATAAAACAATAAAAACTAAAACCATAAAAAAACTAAAAAACATTAAAAAAACTAAAAAACATAAAAAAACATAAAAAAACTAAAACATAACAAACTTTAAACATTTTGTACTAAAACACATTAAAAAACCAAAAAAAACTAAAAACAGTAAAAAACTAAAAAAGAGAAAAAAACTTTAAAAAAAAATCTAAAACATAAAAAAACTTTAAACATTTTTTTACTAAAAAACATAAAACAATAAAAACTAAAACATAAAAAACTAAAAACAAGTGTCCACTTGGTCGCAGTTCATGTCCATTTTTAAACAAGGAATCTAAATGTCTTTAACTTCCCCATGCGTTCACCGGTGTCCTAAGACGGTTCCTCAGCCGTAGAATGAGTAATTAACAACGGCGAGGAAGTGGTTATGAGCTGTTTCTTATTAAATTAGAGCCAAAAAAAAAAAAGAAGTCTGCTGAAAATGATGGAAAGTGCCACTCTACATACTGTGGTCAAAGTTGGAATTGCCACAAAACACATTTTAAGATATTCAACACTCTACTGCGGTCTGGCGGCTAAAGTGTATAGCGCATCTCTGCCCCGATTTGACACGTTTCATGTGTCAGGTTAGAGTAATTATGTATATATTATCACACTAACTTTAGTATGCTTAAAGTCCGTTGCTTTAGTTATTAGCTACTGTGCTCAAGTTAGACTATTCTAATCCATGCAAGGACAAAACTTCTTGTCTGAGGGGTGTCCTCAGCCACAGACGTTATCTTTCTTTTAGCCCGCTAACAGCCAAGGACTTCAACGACCTCAACGAAGATAAAATGACAGCACGCAGACGAAACAGAGACTTCAAGGACCTCAACGAAGATAAGACGACAACACGCAGACGAAGTGGGGACATGGCGAAATCACAGGGCCCCCAGCACATTCCGTCACGTATCGTGCGTCCTGGACCTGCTTTACATAAAATATGTGACCACTCCTTTTAGAGGCGGCCTCAGTGATGTTGACTGTGGAACTCCTGAATAAATAGAGGGACGCGGGAGCTGAACCTTAGAGCGTAAGGCGAGACTGTGGCTAAGTGTGCAGCTCCATGCGTTCTCCTCATTAGCTAAATTGGTCGCAGTTCATGTCGATTTTCAAACAAGGAATCTAAATGTCTTTAACTTCCCCCATGCGCTCACCGGTGTCCTAAGACGGTTCCTCAGCCGGAGAATGAGTAATTAAAAACGGCGAGGAAGTGGTTATGAGCTGCTTCTTATTAAATTAGAGCTAAAAAAAAAGGGGGCGCTTGATATACGCTTATGCAGCTCTGAGCGTCGCCCAGCGTGAAATTTAGTGTTTCCAGGGTATTTAACATTAAGACACAGTTAAAATTAATTCCACGTGCAATTCCTCCCAAAGAAAGCTGACGAGTGATGTCAATAAATCGCACCCGGGGATGGTAAATCTGCAGCGCCGGGGCCCGCCCCTCGCTGTGGTTCGTCAGGGGTCGAACGGGGGTGTGCGTCGTCGCCGCAGGAATGAGGAAGATGGATTTGCCGGCGAGGGAAGGAGAAAGGGTGATTTGAAACCCCGGACACTGATTGGTGGAGATGAGGCTGCGGGTGTCCTTGCGGTGACATTCAGTCCCCGATATTTGTTTGGCTTTAAATAAAACCCCCGGACAGGACCCGGAGAGTGATGGCCGCCGGGTTGGCTGACATTGCCGCCCCGTGCCAAGGTGAGCGGCTGCGGGACACGTCGCCTCTCGCCCGCCTTCATCGCTCGGCGGCTGTCGGCGGGCCTGTCAATACGCATCCACTTGTCTGATGGCTGCGTCTGAGCTGACACGCCGGTGTCTTTATTTCCACCAGCAATCCTTTTAGACGTCGCCTCGGCGATCCGTCACGGCGCTGACAGGCAAGCCCCAGGCCTGCCGCGCCTCCCGGTGACGTGATGTCATTGCACGGCGGTGGGCAGAGGGAGGGACCAGGGGCTCCGAGCGTCCTCTCATAACTTTAAAGGTCCGCCATGGAACAAGACGGCCGCAATAATACGTGTGCATAGAGCCTAACATGACAACAATCTGTCGTCTTGTCACTTTTGCGTACTTTACATGATGCAGGATCTAATCCCACCTTGCAAGATAGAAGATGGCATTATTTAAAAAAAAAAAAAAAAAAAGTATCCTTTTTTTTTTTTTTTTTTTTTGTCCTGTTCAGATGGCATTATTTTTTAAAAAAATTAAATTTTGATACTTTATGATACTTTTCGGTACTTTTCTAAATAAAGGGGACCACAAAAAATGGCATTATTGGCTTTATTTTAACAAAGAATCTCACAGTACTTTAAACATGTTTCTCCTAATTTAGCTGCTGACGTATGCAGTAACATATTGTGTCAAACATATAAAACTAAAATTAAAAAAACATTAAAAACATAAAAGATAAAAAAAACTAAAAATCATTAAAAAAAAACATAATAAACATAAAACATCTAAAACATAAAAAAACGTTAATCATTTCTTTACTAAAAAACATAAAACCATAAAAAACTAAAACATAAAAAACTAAAAACATAAAAAAATAAAAAAAATAAAAAAAACTAAAAACATTTAAAAACATGAAACATAAAAAAACAAAAAAAAACTAAAAAACATAAAAAAACATAAAAAACTAAAAAAAACATAAAAAACTAAAAAAACTAAAAAAACTAAAAAAACTAAAAAAAACTAAAAACATTTAGAAACATGAAACATAAAAAAACTAAAAAAAACATTCAAAAAACTAAAAAACATGGAAAAACATAAAAAAACATAAAAAAACGAAACATTTTGTACTAAAAACATGTAAAAAACAAAAACAAACTAAAACCTAAAAACGGAAAAAAAACATTTAAAAAAGAGAAAAAAAGGCTTCGCTACACTTAGTAAAATAAAGTTGGAATATTTAGTTTTTCTTAAGCAAGGTTCCCTTAGGTCTCAATAAGCACAAAACTCAAAACCAATGAAGTTGGCATGTTGTGTAAATCGTAAATAAAAACAGAATACAATGATTTGCAAATCCATCCATCCATTTTCTACCGCTTGTCCATTTCGGGGTCCTTTTCAACTTATATTCAATTGAATAGACTGCAAAGACAAGATATTTAATGGTTCAACTGATAAACTTAATGGTTTTTTTTTGCAAGTAATCATTAACTTAGAATTTAATGGCAGCAACACGTTGCCAAAAAGTTACTGTGTTACATGGCCTTTCCTTTTAACAACACCGTAGATGGCAGTCACACATAAAAGATATGTGGAGCAAGACGGCCGCAATAATACGTGTGCATAGAGCCTAACATGACAACAATCTGTCGTCTTGTCACGTTTACGTACTTTACATGATGCAGGATATAATCCCACCTTGCAAGATAGAAGATGGCATTATTTAAAAAAAAAAAAAAAAATTGATCCTTTTTTTTTTTTTTTTTTTGTCCTGTCCAGCTTTTAAGGCAAATAATAAAGTAGATGTAGATGCCGATATCGGCTGTTCAGATTTACTTTACAAAAGAGAAGTGTAGGATACTTCTCTTGTTGCCTTATTTGTATTTGACTTTATTAAATGTATTTATATTTTCATTTGGGGCAGCCGGGCCGGAGCAGGAGGGGATAAAAAGAGAAAAAAAGAAAGACAGAGGGGGAAATTGTGGGGACAAGAGGGGGATTAGACAGAGGGACAAAAATAACAACAACAACAACAACAATAGAGCAACATCAGCAAATACGACATGTACAAATATGAACATTTTGATACTTTATGATACTTTTCGGTACTTTTCTAAATAAAGGGGACCACAAAAAATGGCATTATTGGCTTTATTTTAACAAAGAATCTCACGGTACTTTAAACATATGTTTCTCCTAATTTAGCTGCTGACGTATGCAGTAACATTTTGTGTCAAACATAAAAAACTAAAACTAAAAAAACCCATTAAAAACATAAAAGATTAAAAAAACTAAAAAACATTAAAAAAAAACTAAAAAACATAAAAAATCTAAAACATAAAAAACTTTAAACATTTCTTTACTAAAAAACGTAAAACAATAAAAAACTAAAACATAAAAAAATAAAAACATAAACTAAAAAAACTAAAAACATTTAAAAATATGAAACGTAAAAAAAACTAAAAATCATTCAAAAAACTAAAAAACATAAAACAACATAAAACAACTAAAACATTAACCACTTTAAACATTTTGTACTAAAAACATTTAAAAAACCCAAAAACAAACTAAAACCTAAAAACGGAATTTTAAAAAAAAATAAAATAAAAAAAGAGAAAAAAAGGCTTCGCTACACTTAGTAAAATAAAGTTGGAATATTTACTTTTTTTTTAAGCAAGATTCCCTTAGGTCTCAATATGTACAAAACCCAAAACCAGTGAAGTTGGCACGTTGTGTAAATCGTAAATAAAAACAGAATACAATGATTTGCAAATCCATCCATCCATTTTCTACCGCTTGTCCATTTCGGGGTCCTTTTCAACTTATATTCAATTGAATAGACTGCAAAGACAAGATATTTAATGTTCCAACTGAGAAACTTAATGTCTTTTTTTATTAAATTAGAATTTAATGGCAGCAACACGTTGCCAAAAAGTTGTCACGGGGGCATTTTTTCCACTGTGTTACATGGCCTTTCCTTTTAAAAACACCGTAGATGGCAGTCACACATAAAAGATATGTGGAGCAAGACGGCCGCAATAATACGTGTGCATAGAACCTAACTTGACAACAATCTGTCGTCTCGTCATTTGTGCGTACATTACATGATGCAGGATCTAATCACACCTTGCAAGATAGAAGATGGCATTATTTAAAAAAAATATTAAAATTTTGATACTTTATGATACTTTTCGGTACTTTTCTAAATAAAGGGGACCACAAAAAATGGCATTATTGGCTTTATTTTAACAAAGAATCTCACAGTACTTTAAACATATGTTTCTCCTAATGCAGTAACATATTGTGTCAAACATAAAAAACTAAAACTAAAAAAACATTAAAAACATAAAAGATAAAAAAAAACTAAAAAACATAAAAAAAAAACATAAAAAACATAAAACATCTAAAACATAAAAAAACGTTAAACATTTCTTTACTAAAAAACATAAAACCATAAAAAACTAAAACATGAAAAACTAAAAACATAAAAAACTAAAAAAACTAAAAAAAAACTAAAAACATTTAAAAACATGAAACATAAAAAAACTAAAAAAAACATTCAAAAAACTAAAAAACATAAAAAAACATAAAAAAACATAAAAAAACATAAAAAACTAAAAAAACTAAAAAAAAACTAAAAACATTTAAAAACATGAAACATAAAAAAACTAAAAAAAACTAAAAAAAAACTAAAAAAAACATAGAAAAACATAAAAAAACATTAAAAAACGAAAACACAATTTTTTTTTAACATTTTGTACTAAAAAAATGTAAACAACAAAAACAAACTACAACCTAAAAACGGAAAAAAAAAAAATTAAAAAAAGAGGAAAAAAAGGCTTCGCTACACTTAGTAAAATAAAGTTGGAATATTTATTTTTTCTTAAGCAAGGTTCCCTTAGGTCTCAATAAGCACAAAACTCAAAACCAATGAAGTTGGCACATTGTGCAAATCGTAAATAAAAACAGAATACAATGATTTGCAAATCCATCCATCCATTTTCTACCGCTTGTCCATTTCGGGGTCCTTTTCAACTTATATTCAATTGAATAGACTGCAAAGACAAGATATTTAATGGTCCAACTGATAAACTTAATGATTTTTTTTTGCAAATAATCATTAACTTAGAATTGAATGGCAGCAACACGTTGCCAAAAAGATGTCACGGGGGCATTTTTACCACTGTGTTACATGGCCTTTCCTTTTAACAACACTCAGTAAACGTTTGGGAACTGAGGAGACACATTTTTGGAACTTTTCAGGTGGAATTCTTTCCCATTCTTGCTTGATGTACAGCTTAAGTTTTTCAACAGTTGTGATATTTTAGGCTTCATAATGCGCCACGCATTTACTACAGGCAGGCCCGTCTAGTACCTGCACTCTTTTACTACGAAGCCACGCTGTTGTAACACGTGGCTTGGCATCGTCTTGCTGAAATAAGCAGGGGCGTCCATGATAACGTTGCTTGGATGGCAACATATGTTGCTCCAAAACCTGTATGTACCTTTCAGCATTGATTAAGTTACCCATGCCTCGGGCACTAATACACCCCCATACCATCACAGATGCTGGCTTTTCAACTTTGCGCCTATAACAATCCGGATGGTTCTTTTCCTATTTAGTCCGGAGGACACGACGTCCACAGTTTCCAAAAAACATTTTGAAATGTGGACTCGTCAGACCACAGAACACTTTTCCACTTTGCATCAGTCCGTTTGAAAATGAGTTTGGGGCCCAGCGAAGCCGGCGGCGTTTCTGGGTGTTGTTGATAAATGGCTTTCGCTTTGCATAGTAGAGTTTCCCAATTAGCCTGTTCATCCTGTGAGATGTTCCAAATAAGTGTTTGATGAGCATTCCTCAATGTTCTCAGTCTTTTTTGCCACTTGTACCAGCTCTTTTGAAACACGTTGCAGGCATCAAATTCCAAATGAGCTAACATTTGCAAAAAAATAACAAAGTTTACCAGTTTGAACATTAAATATCTTGTCTTTGTTCCTTCCCTTTGGTCCGGAGGACACGACGTCCACAGTTTCCAAAAACTATTTGAAATGTGGACTCGTCAGACCACAGAACACTTTCCCACTTTGCATCAGTCCATCTTAGATGAGCTCGGGGCAAGCAAAGACGCCGGCAGCGTTTCTGGGTGTTGTTGATAAATGGCTTCGGCTTTGCATAGTAGAGTTTTAACTTGCGTTTACAGATGTAGCGACAAACTGTAGGTACTGACAGTGGTTTTCTGAAGTGTTCCTGAGCACATGTGGTGATATCCTTTACACACTGATGTCGCTTTTTCATTTCTTTTTTTTTTTCATTAAAAAAAAAAAAAAGTGTGTAAATGTGTATAATGTGGGTATATGTAAAATATATATATATATATATATATATATATATATATATATATATATATATATATATAGATATATATAGGTATATATATATATATATATATATATATATATATATATATATATATATATATATATATATATATATATATATATATATATATATATATATATATATATATATATATATAAAAATGAAAAAAAAATATGTGTATATATGTGCATATGGGTATATGTAAAAAAAATAAATATATATAAAAAATGGGAAAAAAAACGGTGTATACATGTGCATATGGGTATATGTAAAAAAAATAAAAAATGAAATGAATAACACTTTCCCACTTTGCATCAGTCCATCTTATATGAGCTCGGGGCAAGCAAAGACGCCGGCAGCGTTTCTGGGTGTTGTTGATAAATGGCTTCGGCTTTGCATAGTAGAGTTTTAACTTGCGTTTACAGATGTAGCGACAAACTGTAGGTACTGACAGTGGTTTTATGAAATGTTCCTGAGCACTTGTGGTGATATCTTTTACACACTGATGTCGCTTTTTCATTTCATTTTTTTTTTTTTCATTTAAAAAAAAAAAAAGTGTGTAAATGTGTATAATGTGGGTATATGTAAAATATATATATATATATATATATATATATATATATATATATATATATATATATATATATATATATATATATATATATATATATATATATATATATATATATATATATATATATATATATATATATATATATATATATATATACATATATATATGTATATATATATAAAATGAAAAAAAAAATATGTGTATATATGGGCATATGGGTATATGTAAAAAAAAAAAAAATTAAAATGAAATGAATAACACTTTCCCACGTTGCATCAGTCCATCTTAGATGAGCTCGGGGCAAGCAAAGACGCCGGCAGCGATTCTGGGTGTTGTTGATAAATGGCTTCGTCTTTGCATAGTAGAGTTTTAACTTGCGTTTACAGATGTAGCGACAAACTGTAGGTACTGACAGTGGTTTTCTGAAGTGTTCCTGATCACATGTGGTGATATCTTTTACACACTGATGTCGCTTTTTCATTTCATTTTTTTTTTCATTTAAAAAAAAAAAAAAAAAAAAAGTGTGTAAATGTGTAAAATGTGGGTATATGTAAAAGAAAATACAAAAAAAATACAAAAAAAAAAAAAAAATATATATATATATATATATATATATATATATATATATATATATATATATATATATATATATATATATATATATATATAAAATGAAAAAAAAAATGCATAGGGGTATATGTAAAAAAATAAAAATAAAAATGAAATGAATAACACTGTCCCACTTTGCATCAGTCCATCTTAGATGAGCTCGGGGCAAGCAAAGACGCCGGCAGCGATTCTGGGTGTTGTTGATAAATGGCTTCGTCTTTGCATAGTAGAGTTTTAACTTGCGCTTACAGATGTAGCGACAAACTGTAGGTACTGACAGTGGTTTTCTGAAGTGTTCCTGGGCACATGTGGTGATATCCTTTACGCACTGATGTCGCTGTTTGATGCAGTACCGCCTGAGGGATCGAAGGCCCGTAATATCATCGCTTACGTGCAGTGATTTCTCCAGATTCTCTGAACCCTTTGATGATATTACGGAGCGTAGATGGTGAAATCCCTAAATTCCTTGCAATAGCTGGTTGAGAAATGTTGTTCTTAAAACTGTTGGGACAATTTGCTCACGCATTTGTTGACAAAGTGGTGACCCTCGCCCCATCCTTGTTTGGGAATGACTGAGCATTTTCACGGAAGCTACTTTTATACGCAATCATGGCACCCACCTGTTCCCAATTAGCCTGTTCACCTGTGGGATGTTCCAAATAAGTGTTTGATGAGCTTTCCCAGTCTTTTTTGCCACTTGTGCCAGCTCTTTTGAAACACGTTGCAGGCATCGAATTCCAAATGAGCTAATATTTGCAAAAAATAACAAAGTTGGAACGTTAAATATCTTGTCTTTGCAGTCTATTCAATTGAATATAAGTTGAAAAGGATTTGCAAGTCATTGTATTCTGTTTTTATTAGAGATGTCCGATAATATCGGCCGATATATGCGTTAAAATGTAATATCGGAAATTATCGGTATCGTTTTTTATTTATTTATTTATTTTTATTTTTTATTAAATCAACATAAAAAACACAAGATACACTTACAATTAGTGCACCAACCCAAAAAACCTCCCTCCCCCATTTACACTCATTCACGCAAAAGGGTTGTTTCTTTCTGTTATTAATATTCTGCTTCCTACATTATATATCAATATATATCAATACAGTCTGCAAGGGATACAGTCCGTAAGCACACATGATTGTGCGTGATGCTGCTCCACTAATAGTACTAACCTTTAACAGTTAATTTTACTAATTTTCATTCATTACTAGTTTCTATGTAACTGTTTTTATATTGTTGTACTTTCTTTTTTATTCAAGAAAATGTTTTTAATTTATTTATCTTATTTTACTAATTTTTTTAAAAAAGTACCTTATCTTCACCATACCTGGTTGTCCAAATTAGGCATAATAATGTGTTAATTCCACAACTGCATATATCGGTTGATATCGGTATCGGTTGATATCGGTATCGGTAATTAAAGAGTTGGACAATATCGGAATATCGGATATCGGCAAAAAGCCATTATCGGACATCCCTAGTTTTTATTTACCATTTACACAACGTGACAACTTCACTGCTTTTGGATTTTGTAGTTTTCTAGTTTTCACTTTGTCGAATTTTAAGAAGTGCAGTACTTCTCTTCTCTCTATTGCTACATTTTCCCTCCTCTTATTGTCATCTTCTGAAGTTGCAGAGGTGGTTCCCAGGCTGGCCTTTGAGTCATGTATTGAAGCCACAATGATGCTGGTCTAGATGCTAATTATGGCTTCTTCCTGGGTCATGATGAGTGACCACTGTGATTAGCAGCTGAGCGTAAAATGACTTATTTTCCATGATGTTGAAGGTTCTTCGGGGGAGGAAACAAAAAAAACAACAACAACAACTCTGCCAATCGTCTGTGTCGCCGCTACTCTCCTCTTTAATCAGCCACTTTGGTGACATTGCTGGTAAAACCAGCAGACATGCATGTTCGCCAACGCAAACACATCGATATTTTTTATCATCTAAAAATAATTTGTCATGTTTTATTGTTCATAAACTCAGGAAATACGTCCCTGGACACATGAGGACTTAAATTACGACCAGGGCCGGCCCGTGGCATAGGCCGTATAGGCAAATGCTAAGGGCGCCGTCCATCAGGGGGCGCCACGACAGTGCCACAAATGTTGGAGGAAAAAAAAAAAAAAAAAAAAAAAAGTTGGTACTATTATTTCTAAATACATGAAATAATCCCACGTTAATTAAAATGCAAAGTAAAGCCTATTTCATAGAAATATTATTTGTTACAACATTAGCCCCCGCCCCCCACACGCTGCGCCCCCTCCCTTCCCGTATCATGACTCTTTTTGGACGTCACCACTTAAAAAAATCAACACAAGATGTCAAAACGGCCAAAACTGTCAGGTGCCCAGGGAAGAAAAAAGAGAAAAGAAGAGGAGAAACGAGAAAAAGACAGAGGTAGCAGGTAGGTAACGTTAGCCTACATGAAATTATTTGTCTGTTACAGAATGTGATAGTAACCTGGCTTTTTAGCATTAAGCTAATGTTACATGATTCGGCAATTGCTAATCGTTTTAACGTCAGGTTAATATTGTGGAGGGGGCTAAATTGTTATGGAAAATAATAATGTAACGTTAGGTAATTACAGTACTCCCACCTTACATTCCTCAGGGACATTTGTATTACATCTTTTAAGCAGGTGTTTTTTGTTTACATTGTTATTGCCTTCTGGTTAGCTAATGTTTGCCCTGCAGGTAATAGTCACTTTTCCACCCCTTTATATGTTAGGTATAGTTCTAAGCGTAGTTGTTAAAGTGCACATCATTAATGTTAATTAAGCAATATCACATGAGAGGGAATGCTGTTTTTTAATTTGAGCACTGCTGTGATTCGGTTAAAGATAATCATAACATACCATTCTCATATAATATGTTAATTTGCTTTCTTTAAGCAAAAAAAAAAAGGTCAAAGACAAAGCTATTCGGTTTCTCGTGAGTATATACACTTCACTGCCAATGTGGGGGGGCACCACCTAAAATCTTGCCTAGGGCGCCAGATTGGTTAGGGCCAGGCCTGATTACGACCAATGTATGATCCTGTAACTACTTGGTATTGGACTGATACCAACATGTGTGGTATCTGCCAAAACTTATGTGAAGTATCAAACAGAATAATAATACATTTTAACAGAAATGTAGATAGAACATGTTAAAAGAGAAAATAAGCAGATATTAACAGAAAAAGGAACAAGTAGATTAATAATCCATTTTTACAGCTTGTCCTTTATAATGTTGACAAAATAATAGGTGTATAAATGACACAATATGTTACTGCATGTGTCAGCAGACTAATTAGGAGTCTTTGTTTGTTTACGTACTACTAAAAGACAAGTTGTCTAGTATGTTCACTATTTTATTTAAGGCCTAAATTGTTCTTCAATTAAAATAAGAAACATATTTTTAATGTATGATATCATTTTTTGTGAAAACAGAGCCATTAAAGAACTTTTTGTTGGTGGAGCGCTTTATTTTGAAAAGTATCACAGTATCTAAATACATTTTGGTCCCTAGACAACCCTAGACTGACGTTACAAAATGTGCTTCAGAGTGGCAACTTTTGTGTTTGCTGCATTTGTCTTTGAGAAATACTACTTATGTGATATCATGACTAGAGATGTCCGATAATGGCTTTTTTTGCCGATATTCCGATATTGTCCAACTCTTAATTACCGATTCCGATATCAACCGATACCGATATATACAGTGGTGGAATGAACACATTATTATGCCTCATTTTGTTGTGATGCCCCCCGCTGGATGCATTAAACAATGTAACAACAATTTGGGACATATATATATATTTATATATATATATATATATATATATATATATATATATATATATATATATATATATATATATATATATATATATATATATATATATATATATATATATATATATATATATATATATATTAGAGATGTCCGATAATATCGGCAGACCGATATTATCGGTCTGCTGATAATAATAATAATAATAATAATATATATATATATTATATATATATATTATTATATATATTTGGGAATGACTGAGTGTATGAAGTGGTGTGCTGTGTGTATGAAGTGGAATGACTATATATATATATATATATATATATATATATATATATATATATATATATATATATATATATATATATATATATATATATATATATATATATATATATATATATATATATATATATATATATATATATATATATATAAAAATATATATATATATATATATATATATATATATATATATATATATATATATATATATATATATATATAATAATAATAATTGCTGATAAATGCTTTAAAATGTAATATCGGAAAGTTTTTTTTTATTATCGGTATCGTTTTTTTTAAATTTTGTTATTTTTTTATTTTTATTAAATCAACATAAAACACATAAGATACACTTACAATTAGTGTACCAACCCAAAACAACTCCCTCCCCCATTTACACTCATTCACACAAAAGGGTTGTTTCTTTCTGTTATTAATATTCTGGTTCCTACATTATATATCAATATATATCAATACAGTCTGCAAGGGATACAGTCCGTAATATATACATTATATATATATACACTACCGTTCAAAAGTTTGGGGTCACCCGAACAATTTTGTGGAATAGCCTTCATTTCTACGAACAAGAATAGACTGTCGCGTTTCAGATGAATTTTCTGGCCATTTTGAGCGTTTAATTGACCCCACAAATGTGATGCTCCAGAAACTCAATCTGCTCAAAGGAAGGTCAGTTTTGTAGCTTCTGTAACGAGCCAAACTGTTTTCAGATGTGTGAACATGATTGCACAAGGGTTTTCTAATCGTCAATTAGCCTTCTGAGCCAATGAGCAAACACATTGTACCATTAGAACACTGGAGTGATAGTTGCTGGAAATGGGCCTCTATACGCCTATGTAGATATTGCACCAAAAACCAGACATTTGCAGCTAGAATAGTCATTTACCACATTAGCAATGTATAGAGTGTATTTCTTTAAAGTTAAGACTAGTTTAAAGTTATCTTCATTGAAAAATAAGGACATTTTAATGTGACCCCAAACTTTTGAACGGTAGTTTATATCAACACAGTCTGCAAGGGATACAGTCCGTAAGCACACATGATTGTGCGTGCTGCTGCTCCACTAATAGTACTAACCTTTAACAGTTAATTTTACTCATTTTCATTCATTACTAGTTTCTATGTAACTGTTTTTATATTGTTGTACTTTCTTTTTTATTCAAGACAATTTATTTAATTTATTTATCTTATTTTATTTTATTTTTTTAAAAGGACCTTATCTTCACCATACCTGGTTGTCCAAATTTGGCATA
>NC_084739.1:7355764-7363264 GCF_033978785.1 Entelurus aequoreus | reverse complement strand
CTCTTATCGAATCCAGGTAGGTTGTTGTATATGGAAAAAAAACACAATATTTGGTTTTACAAAAGCTCACTTTTATTTTATAAGAAAAAAATAAAATAAAATAAAAAAATAAATATTGACTGTTACTCCTCTAAAAAAATAAAATAAATAAATATTCACTGTTGTTACCGAAAGTATATTAAGTGGGATTTTTCAGAAAAACAAATATATACAGTAACACAAAAACAACGTGTCTCTGTGATCACTATAGGTGTATAAATAATAATATAGTGTTAAATAAAATCAGTCCCTTGGGCACAAAACTGAAAATAATACAGCTCTCCAAAAAGTGCACTTCTGCTGCTACTGGAACATACTAAAATAAACATCTTAGTATCAAATGTAACCACATTCCACCTTAATATTGAGTTACATAAACAAGTGAAACAGTTTACTTACAGACTTATCTTTTCCAAGGCTTGTAAGAGCTAACACAACTTGTCTACTTCTCAATTGTCTCATGAACTGAACTGACATCGTCAACCCGCAAGTGGCCAAACTAATGACGCGTAGTATTTTCATATCGCCACAAGGTGTCAGTAAGAGTCTACAATCAAATGGGCATAACATTGCCCATTTGGGATTCGTTCCCAGGGATTCGAATAAAGAACCAACTATTTTTCTTTACTATAGTGGCCTCGATAACGGGAACCAGTTCTCAAAAAGGGATTCGAGTCCATGGAATCGGTTCTTTTCTTATCGAACAACCGGGAAAATCGGTTTGGAACATCATCCCTAATCATGATACTTATTACAACTACAATACATGCACTGTCTGGCTATCTGTGTACAAACAAAACATGAAATACTACTTTACAGATATTGTAATATGATTGTTCATTTTTTTCACTCAGTACAAATTGATTGTTTTATCACATGTGTTGTGTATTACAAACTTAAACGCGTTTTGGTTTGTTGTAGAATCTAGCTTATCTCTTGCCGTAGTTAGCTTTTACGGCTAATAACGTAGCATGGCGATGTTTTACTTCCTTAGTGTTCGCTCTTACAATAACAATGTAAAAAAAAAAAGGGACCCATTACCTCCATGCTTGGCACTCAGCATCAAGGGTTGGAATTGGGGGTTAATCACCAAAAATGATTCCAGGGCGCGGCCAACGCTGCTGCTCACTGCTCCCCTCACCCCCCAGGGGTTGATCAAGGGTGATGGGTCAAATGCAGAGGATAATCTCACCACAACTAGTGTGTGTGTGAGACAATTAGAGGTGTCCGATAATATCGGACTGCCGATATTAAAATTTAATACCGGGACTTATCGGTATCGGTTTAAAAATGATCGGTATCGGTTTCAAAAAGTAAATTCATGACTTTTGAAAACGCCGCTGTGTACACGGACGTAGGGAGAAGTACAGAGCGCCAATAAACCTTAAAGGCACTGCCTTTGCGTGCCGGCCCAATCACATAATATCTACGGCTTTTTACACACACAAGTGAATGCAAGCATACTTGGTCAACAGCCATACAGGTCACACTGAGGGTGGCCGTATAAACAACTTTAACACCGTTAAAAATATGCGTGAGAGTACAGTCCATAGTGGATCTAACATAATAGAGTGAGAGTCCAGTCCATAGTGGATCTAACATAATAGAGTGAGAGTCCAGTCCATAGTGGATTTAACATAATAGTGTGAGAGTCCAGTCCGTAGTGGATCTAACATAATAGTGAGAGTCCAGTCCATTGTGGATCTAACATAATAGTGAGAGTCCAGTCCATAGTGGATCTACCATAATAGTGAGAGTCCAGTCCATAGTGGATCTAACATAATAGTGAGAGTCCAGTCCATTGTGGATCTAACATAATAGTGAGAGTCCAGTCCATAGTGGATCTACCATAATAGTGAGAGTCCAGTCCATAGTGGATCTAACATAATAGTGAGAGTCCAGTCCATAGTGGATCTACCATAATAGTGAGAGTCCAGTCCATAGTGGATCTAACATAATATTGTGAAAGTCCAGTCCATAGTGGATATAACATAATAGTGTGAGAGTCCAGTCCATAGTGGATCTAACATAATAGTGTGAGAGTCCAGTCCATAGTGGATCTAACATAATAGTGAAAGTCCAGTCCATAGTGGATCTAACATAATAGTGTGAGAGTCCAGTCCATTTTGGATATAACATAATAGTGTGAGAGTCCAGTTCATAGCGGATCTAACATAATAGTGTGAGAGTCCAGTCCATAGTGGATCTAACATAATAGTGTGAGAGTCCAGTCCATAGTGGATCTAACATAATAGTGTGAGAGTCCAGTCCATAGTGGATCTAACATAATAGTGAAAGTCCAGTCCATAGTGGATCTAACATAATAGTGTGAGAGTCCAGTCCATAGTGGATCTAACATAAAGTGAGAGTCCAGTCCATAGTGGATCTAACATAATAGTCTGAGAGTCCAGTCCATAGTGGATCTAACGTAATAGTGTGAAAGTCCAGTCCATACTGGATCTAACATAATAGTGTGAGAGTCCAGTCCATAGTGGATCTAACATAATAGTGTGAGAGTCCAGTCCATAGTGGATCTAACATAATATTGTGAAAGTCCAGTCCATAGTGGATCTAACATAATAGTGAGAGAGTCCAGTCCATAGTGGATCTAAGATAATAGTGTGAGAGTCCAGGCCATAGTGGATCTAAGATAATAATGTGAAAGTCCAGTCCATAGTCGATCTAACATAATAGTGAGAGAGTCCAGTCCATAGTGGATCTAACACAATATTGTGAAAGTCCAGTCCATAGTGGATCTAACATAATAGTGTGAGAGTCCAGTCCATAGTGGGGCCAGCAGGAGACCATTCCGAGCGTAGACGGGTCAGCAGCGTAGAGATGTCCCCAACCGCTGCACAGGCGAGCTGTCCACCCCGGGTCCCGACTCTGGACAGCCAGCACTTCATCCATGGCCACCGGACCTGTGTCTAGAGCAGGGGTCGGCAACCCGCGGCTCAGGAGCCGCATGCGGCTCTTTGACCACTCTGATGCGGCTCAGCTGCATACTTGCCGACCCTCCCGGTTTTCCAACGACCCCCCCCCCCCCCCCCCCCCCCGATTTTCCCAGCAGACTGCCTCTCCTATAAATCTCCCAAGGTAAATATTATCTTATTTTCACTCTAATTACTTAATCAAGGGCGTGCCCTAATGGCACTGCATTAATTGTCCTCTATAGCATTTACAAACAGCGTGCCAGCCCGGCCACATATTATATGTTGCTTTTACTTGCACACGTAGGTGACAGCAAGGCATACTTGTTCAACAGCCACACAGCTTACACTGACGGTGGCCGTATAAGTTAAAGTTAAAAAGTTAACTTTAACACTGTTACGTTACAAATATGCGCCACACTGTGAACCCACACCAAAAAAGAATGACAAAAACATTTCTGGAGAACATCTGCACCGTAACACAACACAACAAATACCCAGAATCCCATGCAGCCCTAACTCTTCCGGTCTACATTATACACCCCCGCTACCACCAAACCCCACACACACATCAACCCCCCCCCCCCCCCCCCTCCGTGCGTCGGTTGAGCGGAAGAGTTAGTGCTGCATGGGATTCTGGGTATTTGTTGTGTTGTGTTTATGTTGTGTTACAGTGCAGATGTTCTCCAGAAATGTGTTTGTCATTCTTTTTTGGTGTGGGTTCAAAGTGTGGCGCGTATTTGTAACGTAACAGTGTTAAAGTTGTTTTTGTACGACTACCAACAGTGTAAGCTGTGTGGCTGTTGAACAAGTATGCCTTGCTGGCACTTACGTGATCAAGCAAAAGCTACATTCAACATGTGGCCAAGCAGGTACGCTGTTTGAGCAGGCTGTAGAGGGCGCTAAAAGCAGTGCCAGCACGTCCTGAAATTTGGGAGTCTCCCGGAAAATTGAGAGGGTTGGCAAGAAAGACGCTATCAAGCGCCATTCAATTAAAAGTCGCGGGACGCACTAACATTACATTTCCTTATCAAGATGCGTGCCAGTGCGTGTGTCAGAGACCCCTGGTTAACATAGCGCAAAGCAATTTAAGCTTTGTATGCAGTGTTTTTCATTTTAAATTTTAAATTTTTTTTTGTGGCTCCCATTGTTTTCTTTAATTTGTGAAACTTTCCAAAATGGCTCTTTGAGTGGTAAAGGTTGCCGACCCCTGGTCTAGAGTATACAAATGAGTTTTAAGATGGGACTTAAAGGCCTACTGAAAGCCACTACTACCGACCACGCAGTCTGATAGTTTATATATCAATGATGACATCTTAACATTATAACACATGCCAATACGGCCGGGTTAACTTATAAAGTGACATTTTAAATTTGCCGCTAAACTTCCGGTTCGAAACGCCTCTGAGGATGACGTATGCGCGTGACGTAGACCGGCGAACACGGGTATGCCTTCCACATTGAAGCCAATACGAAAAAGCTCTGTTTTCATTTCATAATTCCACAGTATTCTGGACATCTGTGTTCGTGAATCTGTTGCAATCATGTTCATTGCATTATGGAGAAGGAAGCTGAACAAGCAAAGAAGAAAGTTGTCGGTGCGAAATGGACGTATTTTTCGAACGTAGTCAGCAACAACAGTACACAGCCGGCGCTTCTTTGTTTACATTCCCGGAAGATGCAGTCAAGATGGAAGAACTCGGATAACAGAGACTCTAACCAGGAGGACTTTTGACTTCGATACACAGACGCCTGTAGAGAACTGGGACAACACAGACTCTTACCAGGATTACTTTGATTTGGATGACAAAGACGCAGACGTGCTACTGTGAGTATGCAGCTTTGGCTTCTAAACATTTGATCGCTTGACCGTAGGTGCGCAACTTTTTTTTGCGTATGTACGTAACTTTTTAAAAATATATAAGCTTTATGAACCTTGGGTTAGGTGAACGGTCTTTTGGGCTGAGTGATTGTGTGTGTTGATCAGGTGTTTGAATTGTATTGGCGTGTTCTATGGAGCTAGGAGCTAGCAGAGGAGCTAGGAGCTAGCGTAACAAACACGCAGGTGTTTTTATGCCGGATTAATTTGTGGCATATTAAATATAAGCCTGGTTGTGTTGTGGCTAATAGAGTATATATATGTCTTGTGTTTATTTACTGTTGTAGTCATTCCCAGCTGAATATCAGGTCACCCTCGGCTCTCACAGCATCTTCCCTATCTGAATAGCTTCAACTCCCCACTAGTCCTTCACTTGCACTTTACTCATCCACAAATCTTTCATCCTCGCTCAAATTAATGGGGAAATTGTCGCTTTCTCGGTCCGAATCTCTCTCACTTCATGCGGCCATCATTGTAAACAATAGGGAACTTTGCGTATATGTTCAACTGACTACGTCACGCTACTTCCGGTAGGGGCAAGCCTTTTTTTTATCAGATACCAAAAGTTGCAATCTTTATCGTCGTTGTTCTATACTAAATCCTTTCAGCAAAAATATGGCAATATCGCGAAATGATCAAGTATGACACATAGAATAGATCTGCTATCCCCGTTTAAATAAAAAAAATGTATTTCAGTAGGCCTTTAAATGCTTCTACTGAGCTAGCATCTCTAGCTGTTACCGGGAGTGGATTCCAAAGTACTGGAGCCCGAATAGAAAACGCTCTATAGCCCCCAGACTTTGTTTGGGCTCTGGGAATCACTTTTGACCAGGACTGTAAATAGCGTGATCCAACCGTGCTCACTTCTACCTAAAAAATCCGCTTTTTCTTGTCTGAGGACCAGGAGCGTTGTGTTGCACGCCTGCACCATCAGACGGTTCACCATGCATCATGTAATCCGCGCCGTTTGAGCGCACCAGACAGCACTTTGTTGTCCGCCCCTCCCCTTCCCCTTCCCCTTCCCCAGATGTAGGCCAAGTGGAAAAGCGCCAAATGATTTAACGGAGGACACGATTCCTATTCAAACGAGCGCGGCGCTTCTTCCTCCTTATTCATTTTCTTAGATTACCATCAAATTTGTGTCACCAGTTATTGACTCGCCGCCGCCGACCCCCCCCCCCCCCCCCCCCCCCCCACCCCTCTCTCGCTCCTCTGCTGACACGCCTGACATTTTCATATGTGTCTTTGCTAATGCCCGCAAATTGCTCTGACCCGAGGAAGTGAGAGTGGGAGCGGATCATTTTAATAATATCCGAGCCCTTGCACGTATAGAACGGCAATTTTAACCTGTTTGCGGCGGGGGCCCCGCCCTAATGGGTTCTGACAACATTGCATTAGGCACGACCACGACGCATAATGTAGCGAAAAATTGGATGCGGAATTGCAAACATAGCGGAGGACAAAGTAAATTTACATGCTTTGCCGGCTCCGCCGATTGTCTGATATCATACTCTCTCATGCGAGCGCTCTGTGCAGCCGCCGCCATGGAGACTTAACAATGGATATCGGCGCAGAGTGCTTTTAAAGTTGAGGCTGATGGATGGCTTGTCAAAAAAAATAATTGCGCCGCTATGGAAGTGGGCTCGGGCGCGTGCTTGGGGGAGGCGTAGGGGGGGGGGAGGCGCCATCAGCGGAGAGCATGATGGGAAGTGACAGTGGTCTGTCAAGAGGCAGTGGCTGCCCAGAGAAGTGTGAAGCCGGGGCTGTGAGGTGGGCAGGAGAGAGCAGGCCGTCATGGGCTCCGAAGTGCTTTTAATCCAGAGGAAAAGCCGAGGAATCCCGCCTGGTCGAGCCCGAGCGCGGCCGACGGGGTGTGCTGGAAAACGGAGGCGCGAGGAAAGGGAAGCGTGGATCTGGGGCGCCGTTTGCATGATGGCAAACGGGGCCCCGGCTGTCAATTAGAGGCTGCGGAGGAAGGCTATGGAGAAGTGATAAAACTCATCAGCACTCCACTCTGCTCTTGTCAGTGGACGGACTGTGAAGAAGTCCAACTTCTCTGCATAAGTCACTGGGACTCCTCTAGCTCTTCATTTACCACCCAATGAGTACGATATGCCATAATACAAACCCCGTTTCCATATGAGTTGGGAAATTGTGTTGGATGTAAATATAAACGGAATATAATGATTTGCAAGTCCTTCTCAAGCCATATTCAGTTGCATGCACTACAAAGACAACATATTTGATGTTCAAACTCATAAACTTAATTTTTTTTTTTTTGCAAATGATAATTAACGTAGAATTTCATGGCTGCAACACGTGCCAAAGTAGTTGGGAAAGGGCATGTTCACCACTGTGTTACATGGCCTTTCCTTTTAACAACACTCAGTAAACGCTTGGGAACTGAGGAGACACATTTTTGAAGCTTCTCAGGTGGAATTCTTTCCCATTCTTGCTTGATGTACAGCTTAAGTTGTTCAACAGTCCGGGGGGTCTCCCTTCTGCTATTTTAGGCTTCACACATTTTCAATGGGAGACAGGTCTGGACTACAGGCAGGCCAGTCTAGTAACCCGCACTCTTTTACTATGAAGCCACGTTGATGTAACACGTGGCTTGGCATTGTCTTGCTTGAAATAAGCAGGGCGTCCATG
>NC_084739.1:7353353-7355744 GCF_033978785.1 Entelurus aequoreus | reverse complement strand
TACCGCACACAATACCAGCCAATTCAAATCTTGTATCTCGGACCATGTACAGTTCCAGTCGTGGTCAAAAGTTGACATACTCGTGTAAAGAACATCATGTCATGGCTGTCTTGAGTTTCCAATCATTTCTAAAAGTCTTATTTTGTTGTGATAGAGCAGGGGTCACCAACCTTTTTGAAAGCAAGAGTTACTTCTTGGGTAGTGATTAATGCGAAGGGCTACCAGTTTGATACACACTTCAATTAATGGCCAGAAATAGCCAATTTGCTCAATTCACCTTTTAACTCTATGTTATTATTAATAATTAATGATATTTACACTTAATTGGACGGTTTAAAAGAGGAGAAAAACACGAAAAAAAAATGACAATTAAATTTTGAAACAGTTTATTTTCAATTTCGACTCTTTAAAATTCGAAACTCAAGCGAAAAAAAGGAGAAAAACTAGCTAATTCGAATCTTTTTATGGAACATCATTAGTAATTTTTCCTGATTAAGATTAATTTTAGAATTTTGATGACATGTTTTAAATAGGTTAAAATCCAGTCTGCACTTTGTTAGAATATATAACAAATTGGACCAAGCTATATTTCTAACAAAGACAAATCATTATTTCTTCTAGATTTTCCATAACAAAAATTTTAAAAGAAATTCAAAAAACTTTTGAATAAGATTTAAATTTGATTCTACAGATTTTGTAGATTTGCCAGAATATTTTTTTTTAAATTTTATTCATAATAAGTTTGAAGAAATATTTCACAAATATTCTTCGTCGAAAAAACAGAAGCTAAAATGAAGAATTAAATTAAAATGTATTTATTATTCTTTACAATAAAAAAAAAAAAATTTACTTGAACATTGATTTAAATTGTCAGGAAAGAAGAGGAAGGAATTTAAAAGGTAAAAAGGTATATGTATTTAAAAATCCTAAAATAATTTTTAAGGTTGTATTTTTTCTCTAAAACTGTCTTTCTGAAAGTTATAAGAAGCAAAGGAAAACAAATAATGAATTTATTTAAACAATTGAAGACCAAGTCTTTAAAATATTTTCTTGGATTTTCAAATTCTATTTGAGTTTTGTCTCTCTTAGAATTAAAAATGTCGGGCAAAGCGAGACCAGCTTGCTAGTAAATAAATACAATTTAAAAAATAGAGGCAGCTAACTGGTAAGTGCTGCTATTTGAGCTATTTTTAAGAACAGGCCAGCGGGCTACTCATCTGGTCCTTACGGGCTACCTGGTGCCCGCGGGCACCGTGTTGGTGACCCCTGTGATAGAGTGATTGGAGCACATACTTGTTGGTGACTAAAAAAACATTCATGAAGTTTGGTTCTTTTATGAATTTATTATGTTTCTACGGAAAATGTGAGCAAATCTGCTGGGTCAAAAGTATGCAAACAATTGGCCACAATACCCAGCAATATGTTTGGAGGAGAAAAGGTGAGGCCTTTAATCCCAGGAACACAATGCCTGCCGCCGAGCATGGTGGTGGTAGTGTTATGCTCTGGGCCTGTTTTGCTGCCAATGGAACTGGTGCTTTACAGAGAGTAAATGGGACAATGGAAAAGGAGGATTACCTCCAAATTCTTCAGGACAACCTAAAATCAATGACCCCAAACACACGTCAAAAGTGGTAAAAGGAATGGCTATGATTATGAATGGTTATGAATTTATTATGGGTCTACTGAAAATGTGAGCAAATGTGCTGGGTCAAAAGTATACATACAGCAATGTTAATATTTGCTTACCTGTCCCGCGGCAAGTTTACCTGCAATAAGGCGCTTTTGGTAGCCAACCACCGGCTTCTGGCAACCACTCCTCTTGACAAAATTGGTGCAGTTCAGCTAAATGTGTTGGTTTTCTGACATGGACATGTTTCTTCAGCATTTTCCACACGTTTAAGTCAGGATTTTGGGAAGGCCATTTTAAAACCTTCATTCTAGCCTGATTTGGCCATTCCTTTACCACTTTTGACGTGTGTTTGGGGTCATTATCCTGTTGGAACACCCAACCGCGCCCAAGACCCAACCTCCGGGCTGATGATTTTAGGTTGAAGGTAATCCTCCTTTTTCATTGTCCCATTTACGCTCTGTAAAGCACCAGTTCCATTGGCAGCAAAATACTACCACCACCATGCTTGGCGGTAGGAACGGTGTTCCTGGGATCAAAGGCCTCACTTTTTCTCCTCCAAACATATTGCTGGGTATTGTGGCCAAAAAGCTAAATTTTGGTTTCATCTGACCACAGAACTTTTCCTCCAGAAGGTCTTATCTTTGTCCATGTGATGTCAGATGAAACAAAAATCGAGCGGTTTTGCTTGCTCACGGGTACTTGCTAGCGTCATTTATTGAACAGGCGACAACCCGCAGTCCACACGTCTCCCTTGTCTGTGA
>NC_084739.1:7290853-7348353 GCF_033978785.1 Entelurus aequoreus | reverse complement strand
ATTGTATTTTTTGTGTTTATTTATTCAGTTACGTAAATATTTATATTTTCCAAATTTTAGCCCATTCCTTTTTTTGTACTTTCCTTCATTTATATATATACTGATATTTTATATTCATACATATTATTCTTAGTATTTTCTCTAAGTTTTATCATTACATTTGTGTTATTTTTACTATAATATTGTATTTTTTATATTTATTTATTCAATTATGTAAATATTTATATTTTAAAAATGTTAGCCCATTTCTTTTTTTTGTACTTTTATTTATTAATTTATATACATACTGATATTTTACACTCATACATATTATTTTTAGTATTTTCCTCAAGTTTTATCATTAAATTTGTGTTATTTTTACTGTCGTATTGTCTTTTGTATATTTATTTATTCAGTTACGTAAATATTTATATTTTCCAAATTTCAGCCCATTCTTTTTTTTGGTACTTTCATTCATTTATATACATGCTGATATTTTGTATTCATACATATTATTTTTAGTGTTTTCCTTAAGGGTTATCATTACATTTGTCTTTTTTTTTTTTATAGTATTGTATTTTCATATTTATTTATACAGTTACGTAAATATTTATATCTTCAAAATGTTAGCCCATTCCTTTTTTTTGTACTTTTATTTATTAATTTATATACATAGTGATATTGTATATTCATATTATTTTTAGTATTTTCCTTACGTTTTATCATTACATTTGTTATTTTTATTGTATTGTATTGTATTTTTTATATTTATTTATATTTTACAAAATGTTAGCCCATTCCCTTTTTTTTTTGTACTTTTATTTATTAATTTATATACATACTGATATTTTATATTCATACATACATTGTTTTAAATATTTTCCTTAAGTTTTATCATTACATTTGTCTTATTTTTAATTAAAAGTTTTTATTTTTTACATTTATTTATTCATTTAAGTAAATGTTTATATTTTCAAAATGTTTGCCCATTCCTTTTTTTGTACTTGTATTTATTAATTTATATTCATACTGATATTTTATATTCATACATATTGTTTTTAGTATTTTCCTTAAGTGTTATCATTAGTTTTTTTAATCATAGTATTGTATTTTTTACATGTATTTATTTATTCAGTTACGTAAATATTTATATTCTCCAAATTTTAGCCCATTCTTTTTTTTACTTTTATTTATCAATTTATATAAATACTGATATTTTATAATCATTTATATTATTTTTAGTATTTTCCTTAAGTTTTATCATTACATTTGTTATTTTTACTAGTATTGTATTCTTTATATTTATTTATTCAGTTACGTAATTATTTATACTTTCAAAATTTTAGCCCATTCTTTTTTTTTGTACTTCTTATTTATCAATGTATATACATACTGATATTTTATATTCATACATATTGTTTTTAGTATTTTCCTGAAGTGTTATTACATTTATTTTTATCATAGTATTTTATTTTTTACATGTATTTATTTATTCAGTTACGTAAATATTTATATTCTCCAAATTTTAGCCCATTCTTTTTTTTACTTTTATTTATCAATTTATATAAATACTGATATTTTATAATCATTTATATTATTTTTAGTATTTTCCTTAAGTTTTATCATTACATTTGTTATTTTTACTAGTATTGTATTCTTTATATTTGTTTATTCCGTTACGTAAATATTTATACTTTCAAAATTTTAGCCCAATATTTTTTTTTTACTTCTTATTTATCAATTTATATACATACTGATATTTTATATTCATACATATTGTTTTTAGTATTTCCCTGAAGTGTTATTACATTTATTTGTATCATAGTATTGTATTTTTTTACATTTATTTATGTATTCAGTTACGTAAATATTTATATTCTCCAAATTTTAGCCCATTCTTTTTTTTTTTACTTTTATTTATCAATTTATATAAATACTGATATTTTATAATCATACATATTATTTTTAGTATTTTCCTTAAGTTTTATCATTACATTTGTTATTTTTACTAGTATTGTATTCTTTATATTTATTTATTCCGTTACGTAAATATTTATACTTTCAAAATTTTAGCCCAATATTTTTTTTTTTACTTCTTATTTATCAATTTATATACATACTGATATTTTATATTCATACATATTGTTTTTAGTATTTTCCTGAAGTGTTATTACATTTATTTGTATCATAGTATTGTATTTTTTTACATTTATTTATGTATTCAGTTACGTAAATATTTATATTTTCCAAATTTTAGCCCATTCCTTTTTTTTGTACCTTTATTTAATTTATACACATACTGATATTTTATATTAATACATATTATTTGTAATATTGTCTTTACATGTGTACATGTATTTATTGTTTTTACAATATTTTATTTGTTAAAATGCATTATTTACTCGTACATTTATAGCTGTTTTTGTTCATTTTTTTAACTTCTTGCATTTATTTCACTTTATTATACTATAATATTTTTTTTACATATCATGAAATTAAAAAAAATGTTCATAAAATTCCAAAATATTATTGTTTTTATTTATATTTTCCACAACTTTTTTTAATGTACAAGTCCCATCAACAAATTGAGGCCACTAGACGAACATAACAAATCCTATGGAAGGAGGCGGCGTTATCCTAACCGCCATGACGGTCAGCACGAGTGCAAACAAAGCGGGCTCTCTCGCCATGGCGGCGCCGCCATGTTTGCCGGCCATAGGGCGAGTCCAAGCGACAGCCACCTGCTCTGCGTGCATAATAGGGAACGGCATTGACTGATTGGGATTGTAATTCCAGCGGCGAAGTAATGTTTTACAGCACGCCTAAAGACACTTCTCCCCGCCGAGCACCTTTTTTCTCCTTTATGGATCTGCCAAGTGCTGAGGACTGCTTAAACGCTGTCAATCATTGATTCCCCCGCCTTGACAGCAGAGTGATAGCTGCTGTGATTGAGGGAGTCTTGCCTTTTGTCTTTTGTCTGCAAACATCCGAGTGAGAAACCCCATTTTTACCACTCCCGCTATCTCTCCTTTTTTTTTTCTGTGGTTGAACAAACGGTGCATCAACAGGCCGTGAAATAATCAATGCTGATGATCCGTCTTGGAGCCTGTCGATATGTTAATGAGCACGCCTCACGGTTATGGCCGGCAGCTCATAAATCACTGCCTCTTAGCGGGAACGCTCAGCAGCTGCTGCAGGAATAAAACACTGTCTTTTAACGATTAATGTCCAAACATTCTGCCGCCATCGCCCCTTGATTGTTTTCACATGCCAAAAAAAAAAAAAGAAAGGGAGGGGATTGTAAATCGATAAAACAATAAGACAAAGCGTTTTAATAAAGGGAGAGGTGGCGAGTAAATCATTCCTGGCTGGAGAATAATTGGATACCTGCTATGTCATTTTTTTGAGGTTAAAAGAACAAAAAGAGTTGAAACTACTGAACCCTTTTGTGGCAGAACTCAAGCAGTTGTTGTTCATTCCGATATAATACAAACAAACATTATTTACCTCTCAATTCGAAGACACGTTTACTGTAATGCACTGTGTGAGAACCTGCAGGTACTATACTTGTGATGGGTAAAGTGAATGTGTGGCACATTCGTTACCTGTATCGACACTGCACTGAGTGCATAGAGTGTTGAAGATCTTCAAATGGGTGTTGTGGCAATTCCAACTTTAAACCACAGCGTCAGTTGCTATTTAGAGCGGCGCTTTCCATCATTTTCAGCAGACTGCATTGCAGTTTGTGGCTGACAGTCCGGTGCGGTTAATATGGAAAAATGCAGCTAGTGGGTCCCACGATCATGACTTCTGTTTTGTTTGAACAGCCATTTTACTGTTTACGTTTAGCAAGGCAGTAAAACGGCTGTTCAAACAAAACAGAAGTCATTGTCATGGAACCCATTAGCTACATTTTTCTATATTAACCGCTATAAGCCACATATATATACGATGTGAAATTTGTTATTTACGCAGAAATATTTTGTAGTTGTTTATTTACATTTACCGTTTCCAAACGGTGCCTGTAGCAAGGCAGTAAAACGTCTGTTCAAACAAAACAGAAGTCATTATGGAACCCACTAGCTGCATTTTCCCATATTAACCGCACCGGACTATAAGCCACATATATATATGTTGTGAAATTAGTTATTTACCCATAAATATTTTGTAAATGTTTATTTACATTAACCTTTTCCAAACGGTGCCTGTAGCAAGGCAGTGAAACATCTGTTCAAACAAAACAGAAGTCATTATGGAACCCACTAGCTGCATTTTTCCATATTAACCGCACCGGACTATAAGCCACATATACAGTATATATTGTGAAATTAGTTATTTAGACAGAAAGATTTTGTAAATGTTTATTTACATTAACCTTTTCCAAACGGTGCCTGTAGCAAGGCAGTAAAACGGATGTTCAAACAAAACAGAAGTCATTATCCTGGAACCCACTAGCTGCATTTTCCCATATTAACCGCACCGCACTATAAGCCACATATATATATTGTGAAACTAGTTATTTACGCAGAAATATGTTGTAAATGTTTATTTACATTAACCGTTTCCTGTAGCAAGGCAGTAAAACGGCTGTTCAAACAAAACAGAAGTCATTATCATGGAACCCACTAGCTGCATTTTCCCATATTAACCGCACCGGACTATAAGCCACATATATATGTTGTGAAATTAGTCATTTACACCTAAATTCTTTTTAAATGTTTATTTACATTTACCGTTTCCAAACGGTGCCTGTAGCAAGGCAGTAAAACGGCTGTTCAAACAAAACAGAAGTCATTGTCATGGAACCCACTAGCTGCATTTTTCCATATTAACCGCACCGGACTGTCAGCCACAAACGGCAATGCAGTCTGCTGAAAATGATGGAAAGCGCCACTCTAAATAGCAACTGACGCTGTGGTCAAAGTTGGAATTGCCACAACACACATTTGAAGATATTCAACACACTATTGTCACATGGCACACTCATTACCTGTATCGACACTGCACTGATACAGTGTTCGCGTTTCATATTGGTCATCTGCCGAATTAAAAAAAAAAAAGAATACAATTTACCAGCAGGTAAAAGTGTTACCGTATTTTCCGGACTATAGAGCGCACCCTCATATAAACCACACCCATTAAATTTCAGAAGAAAAAATATTTTCCATATTAACCACAGATACTGTATATATGTTGTCAAATAAGTTATTTAGACATAAATATTTTTTAAATGTTTATTTACATTAACCGTTTCCAAACGGTGCCTGTAGCAAGGCAGTACAACGGCTGTTCAAACAAAACATAAGTCATAATCATGGAACCCACTAGCTGCATTTTCCAGATTAACCACACTGGACTATAAGCCACGTATATAGTTGTGAAAGTAGTTATTTAGACATACATATTTTGTAAATGTTTATTCACATTAACCGTTTCCAAACGGTGCCTGTAGCAAGGCAGTAAAACGGCTGTTCAAATAAAACAGAAGTCATTGTCATGGAACCCACTCGCTGCATTTTTCCATATTAACCGCACCAGACTATAAACCACATATATATGTTGTACAATTAGTTATTTACGCATACATATTTTGTAAATGTTTATTTACATTAACCATGTCCAAACGGCGCCTGTAGCAAGGCAGTAAAACAGATGTTCAAACAAAACAGAAGTCATTGTCATGGAACCCACTAGCTGCTTTTTCCCATATTAACCGCACCGGACTATAAGCCACATATATATGTTGTGAAATTAGTTATTTACACCTAAATTCTTTTTAAATGTTTATTTACATTAACCGTTTCCAAACGGTGCCTGTAGCAAGGCAGTAAAACGGCTGTTCAAACAAAACAGAAGTCATTATCACGGAACCCACTACCTGCATTTTCCCATATTAACCGCACCGGACTATAAGCCACATATATATGTTGTAAAATTAGTTATTTAGGCATACATATTTTGTAAATGTTTATTTACATTAACCGTTTCCTGTAGCAAGGCAGTAAAACGGCTGTTCAAACTAAACAGAAGTCATTATCATGGAACCCACTAGCTGCATTTTCCCATATTAACCGCACCGGACTATAAGCCACATATATATGTTGTACAATTAGTTATTTACGCATATATATTTTGTAAATGTTTATTTACATTAACTGTTTCCTTTAGCAAGGCAGTAAAACGGCTTTTCAAACAAAACAGAAGTCATTATCATGGAACCCACTAGCCGCATTTTCCCATATTAACCGCACCGGACTATAAGCCACATATATATGTTGTGAAATTAGTTATTTAGACAGAAATATGTTGTAAATGTTTATTTACATTAACCGTTTCCTGTAGCAAGGCAGTAAAACGGCTGTTCAAACAAAACAGAAGTCATTATCATGGAACCCACTAGCTGCATTTTCCCATATTAACCGCACCGGATTATAAGCCACATATATATGTTGTGAAACTAGTTATTTACGCAGAAATATGTTGTAAATGTTTATTTACATTAACCGTTTCCTGTAGCAAGGCAGTAAAACGGCAGTTCAAACAAAACAGAAGTCATTATCATGGAACCCACTACCTGCATTTTCCCATATTAACCGCACCGGACTATAAGCCACATATATATGTTGTGAAACTAGTTATTTACGCAGAAATGTGTTGTAAATGTTTATTTACATTAACCGTTTCCTGTAGCAAGGCAGTAAAACGGCAGTTCAAACAAAACAGAAGTCATTATCATGGAACCCACTACCTGCATTTTCCCATATTAACCGCACCGGACTATAAGCCACATATATATGTTGTGAAATTAGTTATTTACACCTAAATTCTTTTTAAATGTTTATTTACATTAACCGTTTCCAAACGGTGCCTGTAGCAAGGCAGTAAAACGGCTGTTCAAACAAAACAGAAGTCATTATCACGGAACCCACTACCTGCATTTTCCCATATTAACCGCACCGGACTATAAGCCACATATATATGTTGTACAATTAGTTATTTAGGCATACATATTTTGTAAATGTTTATTTACATTAACCGTTTCCTGTAGCAAGGCAGTAAAACGGCTGTTCAAACTAAACAGAAGTCATTATCATGGAACCCACTAGCTGCATTTTCCCATATTAACCGCACCGGACTATAAGCCACATATATATGTTGTACAATTAGTTATTTACGCATATATATTTTGTAAATGTTTATTTACATTAACTGTTTCCTTTAGCAAGGCAGTAAAACGGCTTTTCAAACAAAACAGAAGTCATTATCATGGAACCCACTAGCCGCATTTTCCCATATTAACCGCACCGGACTATAAGCCACATATATATGTTGTGAAATTAGTTATTTAGACAGAAATATGTTGTAAATGTTTATTTACATTAACCGTTTCCTGTAGCAAGGCAGTAAAACGGCTGTTCAAACAAAACAGAAGTCATTATCATGGAACCCACTAGCTGCATTTTCCCATATTAACCGCACCGGATTATAAGCCACATATATATGTTGTGAAACTAGTTATTTACGCAGAAATATGTTGTAAATGTTTATTTACATTAACCGTTTCCTGTAGCAAGGCAGTAAAACGGCAGTTCAAACAAAACAGAAGTCATTATCATGGAACCCACTACCTGCATTTTCCCATATTAACCGCACCGGACTATAAGCCACATATATATGTTGTGAAATTAGTTATTTACACCTAAATACTTTTTAAATGTTTATTTACATTAACCGTTTCCAAACGGCGCCTGTAGCAAGGCAGTAAAATGGCTGTTCAAACAAAACGGAAGTCATTATCATGGAACCCACTAGCTGCATTTTTCCATATCAACCGCACCGGACTGTAAGCCACAAACTGCAATGCAGTCTGCTGAAAATGATGGAAAGCGCCACTCTAAATAGCAACTGACGCTGTGGTCAAAGTTGGAATTGCCACAACACACATTTTAAGACTTTCATCACATTTCAAGGACCCCATTCCTAATTTGGTGTCCAGTTTTTTTGCCCGCTTAAAAAAGAATCACTGTATTGAAAACATGGCGTTGGCTCGATCCCACCATATGATCCTGCCTCGGCTCTCCAGAAGCAAGCGCCATGCTCAGACTGTTCCAATTACTCACAGGAACCCGAATTTACATCAGGCACCTGACAGCTTGCATTCCCGCGGCCTCCACGGGGCCTAAATCACGCTGGCAATAAAGCGGCGCTCCCCCCCTCCCCCCCTCCATGTTAAGTATTATAATGATGAATCTGCAGCTCGGGGCGGACGTAGCAGCAGTTGTTTAAATTCTCCCAAATAAATAGAGAATATTTAAGGGAGACAGATCGCCCAGAGAGGAGTCTGGGAAATGGCAGAGTTTGACTTGTGGAAGTTGTCTTTCTAAATAGTTTTTGTTACTCAGATAAGGAACATTAACTCCAGATGTCGAGCAAAGTAAATAACGTGGCTCCGATAATGGAGCTTTCTTTCAAGCGTCATCTATCAATATCGGCTCACCGGCTTCCAACAAACTTCATCTTCCCACGTCAAGCAGGCGCGCATGTCGAATGTGATCAGTTTTACACCAGTCCTACCAAGTTGTGAACAGATGGGACTTGTGTTGTTGTTATACCTCATTAACACCTTTTCTTACTTAAAGATGATTTATTGATGCGTACAGAAACATTTATAAGCGATCTTAGCTTGATAGCTGGTTAGCACGACACTTATTGAAAATATAGATTAGTAGTTTATTGGTCAATAAACCCCATATAAAAAAAACATAAAAAACTAAAAAACATTAAAAAAACACTAAAAAATAACTAAAACTAAAACATAAAAAACTTAAACATTTTTACAAAAAAAACATAAAAAACTACAACATAAAAAACTAAAAAACATTAAAATACATAAAAAAAATAAAAATAAAACTTAAAAAACTTTAAATATTGTTTACTAAAAAACATAAAAAATAAAACTAAAGAACATTAAAAAAACATAAGATAAAAAACTAAAACTTAAAAAACTTTAAACATTTCTTTATTAAAAAACATAAAACAATAAAAAACTAAAACAAAAAAAACTAAAAACATAAAAACTAAAAACATTAAAAAACATTAAAAAGCATTAAAAAACATAAAAAACTAAGAAACATTAAAAAAATAAAAAAACAAAAAAATAAAACATAAACTTTAAAACTTTTTTACTAAAAAACATTAAAAAATAAAACATAAAAAAATAAAAACATAAAAAAATGCTACTAAAGAACATTAAAAAAACATACAACCTAAAACATAAAAAACTAAACATTTATTTACTAAAAAACGTAAAACAATAAAAAAACTAAAACATAAAAACAACTAAAAGCATAAAAACTAAAAAACATTAAAAAACATAAAAAGAACTAAAAAAAACATTCAAAAAACTAAAACACATAAAAAAACATGAAAAAATTAAAACATAAAAACTAACAAACATTAAAAAACATGAAAAAACTAAAAAAACATTCAAAAACATTCAAAAACATTCAAAAACATTCAAAAACATTCAAAAACATTCAAAAACATTCAAAAACATTCAAAAACATTCAAAAACATTCAAAAACATTCAAAAAACTAAAACACATAAAAACATGAAAAAACTAAAACATAAAAAACTTTAAACATTTTTTACTAAAAAACAATAAAAAACAAACAAAAATAAAAAATAAAACAGAAAAAAAAATTAAAAAACAGAAAAAAACTATCAATAGCAGCTCACCGGCTTCCAACAAACTTCATCTTCCCACGTCAAGCAGGCGCGCATGTCGAATGTGATCAGTTTTACACCAGTCCTACCAAGTTGTGAACAGATGGGACTTGTGTTGTTGTTGTACCTCATTAACACTTGTTCTTACTTAAAGATGATTTATTGATGCGTACAGAAATATTTATAAGCTATCTTAGCTTGATAGCTGGTTAGCACGACACTTATTGAAAATATAGAATAGTAGTTTGTTGGTCATTTTGTGGTTGAAAGTTGAAACCAGTGCGCCCGGGAGCTCATTTGATGGTGAAGAGGCTGCAACTAGTCAACGATTATCTTAACGATTAGTCGGATAATAATGCGTACACATATTTAATGGCTCTATTTTTTCCATTGACTTCTAAATGCAGCTTAAGTTATTGTAGACATGTGCTTACTAACAACAAAGATGACTAATTCATTCATAATTAATAATTTTTACTGTAACTTTGCAGCTTGTTCAGTTGCTAGAAAAAATAAAATGTTTTCTTATGCAAAGTGCTAAAAAAACAACAATTAACCTTGTTTATGTATTAAAAAAATATAAAAAACATAAAAAACATAAAAATACAAAAAGACACAAACTAAAAAATATAAAACATTAAAAACACATAAAAAAACATAAACTACAACAAAAAACTAAAAAACGAAACTAAAAAACATAAAACATAAATAAGTAAACATAACAAAACTAAAAAAACATTTTTAAAAATGTAAAAAACAACAATTAACCTTGTTTATGTATTAAAAAACATAAAAAAATTAAAAAACAAAAATACACAAACTAAAAAACATAAAACATTAAAAAAACTAAAAAACATAAACTAAAACAAAAAACTAAAAAACAAAACTAAAAAACATAAAACATAAATAAGTAAACATAACAAAACTAAAAAACATTTAAAAAAAAAACAACACAACAATTAACCTTGTTTATGTATTAAAAAAACATAAAAAACAAAAAAACTTAAAAAAACTAAAAAACATAAAACAACTAAAATACAAAAACTAAAAAACATGAACATAAAACATTAAAAAAACTAAAAAAAACATTAATTAAAACATAAAAAACTAAAAAACTTAAAACATAAAAAAACAAACTAAAATATAAAACTAAAAAAAACATTAAAAAAAACATTTAAAAAACACCAAAAAATAAACTAAAACATAAAAAACATACAATTAAAAACATTAAACTAAAAAACATAAAAAACTAAAAAACAAAACATAAATAACTAAACATAAAAAAAAATAAAAAAACATTTACAAATAATTAAAAAAACAACAATTAACCTTGTTTATGTATTAACAAACATAAAAAAACTAGAAAACATAAAAAAACTAAAAAACATAAAAAACATAAAAAACTAAAAAAGATAAACATAAAACATTAAAAAAAACTAAAAAACATAAACTAAAACATAAAAAACTAAAACACATAAAACTAAAAAAAACAAAATAAAAAACATAAAACATAAATAACTAAACATAAAAAAACTAAAAATACATTACATTTAAAAAAACAACAACAACAACAAGTAACCTTGTCTATGAATTTTAAACAAACAGTAAAATAGCAGCAATAACACACAAAATCTAGCTTCCTTAAAAAGAAAATAATTTTGTGATGTTTAAAAAGCTGCACACTGATATGTTGACTATTGATTAACTCTTGGCAGGTTTGACACTTTAATAGACTCAATGTGTAGAATTATATATTTGATTAATTATTCAAATGTTAGCTATTTTATAGTCTACGTTTAATCTTATTTTACTGTCTGTCTCTATGTATGTTTGTGTTGGTGCATTTGTTATTGTGCCCTTTTTTACACCATTAGCGTTTGTGAATTGATGTAGACAAAGTTAAGCTGGCTGACTTTAGCTAAAATGATAGTTTAAGTTATTTTTCACACAACTTCGTCTCACTCTCGTTAGCTTCTACCGCGCTAGGTAGCTAACACTCTTACCGAAGTTGCGATGCATCCTCCCTCCAAATGTCCGACATCATGTCTCCACTTTAAATGTTGGCGTATCACAGACGTGCTGACACAAACACAAGGTCCGCTTTGCAAAACGAGCAAGGTATTTATGTTTTTAACAGTAATAAGAGGAAATGTTTTCACACTTCACATGCTATCACTGGCAATGTTTCGGTGAAAAACTATTTTATTGTCGACAATGTTGACTAAACGTTGCAACCCTACTAGCAAGTGAGCTAGCACCTTAGAGGGATAAACATAGATCGATTGATAGATGAATTAGTAGGACGTGTATTTAGCTGTGGTTTAAGATTGCAACCATGGTTCTAGTATTTTGCTAGCACCATGAATGGACACATAGATTAGTTGGTATTTTATTAAGGACTTGAACTTAGTTAGATAGTGTTTACTTTGTTAGCTAGTTTCCCAGCTGGAGCAAAAACTTCATTTCGACAATTTATTCCTCATTTAGTTGTCCGGGGTTTAAAACCAACTTGCGAGATGGATTCAAGCTTCTTTAAAATTTTGGTAGTTTCTCTATTTTCTAGTGTACAGTTGGGTTAAATCATACATACCTTTGGTCAAATCTCCCGCTATCTTCTGGTTCGAAAAAAAGTTGATATATGATTAAATTTGTTTATACCTTGACACGTTTTTTTTTCATACTATTTCTATATTTTGAAGTAATTGCCTTACCCCATAATAGTGCTGTCAGGTTCAAACACTGATGCCATCTTTTAAACAGACAAGAAGCAAGGAATCATGCAGAGACAGAGTTCAATTTGGCTCATGAGGAGAGACGTATTGGGCTGTACACTCAGTTACAGCTCCAACCTACGCTCTAAGGCACAGCCCACGTGCTCCTCTATTTATTCGGGAGGTCCCTGGTTACATCACCGAGGCTGCTTCTGAAGAAAGGGGGGTGGTAATTTCATCAGCCCCAGTTAGACACAAAATATGATTATTCAGAAATGAAAATGTGCTGACACTCGTGATATCGCCATGTCTCTGCTTTGTCTGCGTCATGGCACTCGATGTTCTGTACACAAACACTGATACGAGACGACTCGCAATCTTGGATTTGCAAGTTGTACCTTTGCACAGATAGAAAAGTACAACTTCAGCACAATTGATAGTAACTATAGCAACGGCCTTTAAGGATAAGAGTCGTGTGATAATATATACATCATTATTCTAACAAGTGCGGAATATTGCTCAAAATTTGGTGCGGGTAACTGGTTAGCAGGTTAGCTCTGTAGCTGTTTGCTAACTATCTCTCACTGTCGGGTTTGAACAGTTTTTCATCTCATCCGTCAAACTGGCTAGCTAGCTGTCTATCAAGCTAGTTAGCCGCTAGCATGACAGTGACCTACTCATTTGTTAAAACTGGCGCAATATTCACGAGGCTATGCTCTCATCGACGCTCGAGGGAATAACCGTTGATGGGAACAAGCGGGAAGGAGTGAAAAATTATTAAACACCCTCGGCGGGAGCGCGACATTGGCCATTAGTTCTTAGCCTCGCTCATACAGTAGCGTTGGGAATTGGTGTGACTCCACTCGTTGTGGCCTGGTAATAAACGCTAATTAGGCTCTACAAGCGTGATTAGAACCTTCTTGGAGACGGCACCGTTTCCCTTGCACGTTCTTTCGCAAACATCTCACCTGATAATTACACTCTTGCCAGCTATCAGCCAGGATATATTAGGGTGTTGCGGGGGCTCTAATATGTTAATCACCGCTCGGCTCTCTGGACGCTTTTGGGAAATTATGTGTCAGTTGGGAGTGTGGCCGTGCCAGCAACCTGAGGGTTCCTGGTTCGATTCCCCACCTTCTACCAACCTCGTCACGTCCGTTGTGTCCTTGAGCAAGACACTTGCAATAGTACTGCTAGGATCCTGATGAGAGTGCGGAAATACACACACCAATTCTCAAATCGGAACCCTTAATAACTTAAAGTTCCTTGGGTGAATAATGTAAACTCACTACACCGGTATGTTTTAGCGCTTTCATGGCGAGTTTACTGACATATATAAGTAAGAACTTTACACTACTTTATATTAGAAATGGCAACAGCGGAGGATGAATGTCCCATAACAAGAAGATAGAGAAAAAGAAGAAGCTTATCGACTACGGAGTCGTCACAGACTACAAAGGCGGAAGCGCGCAAATTTTCAGGACTTATGCAGATTCCAAATACAGATCAGTTAATCACCGCTCGGCTCTCTGGACGCTTTTGGGAAATATGTGTCGGCGTGATCGTCAAACAATTCGGACGGCGTGGCGCAGTTGGGAGAGTGGCCGTGCCAGCAACCTGAGGGTTCCTAGTTCGATTCCCCACCTCCTACCGACCTCGTCACGTCCGTTGTGTCCTTGAGCAAGACACTTACAATAGTGCTGCTAGGATCCTGATGACAGTGCGGAAATACACACACCAATTCTCAAATCGGAACCCTTAATAACTTAAAGTTCCTTGGGTGAATAATGTCAACTCACTACACCGGTATGTTTTAGCGCTTTCATGGCGAGTTAGCTGACAGATATAAGTAAGAACTTTACACTACTTTATATTAGAAATGGCAACAGCGTAGGATGAATGTCCCATAACAAGAAGATAGAGAAAAACAAGAAATGTATCGACTACGGAGTCGGGAATTCTCAAATCCCTTCACTGGCTTCCTGTTCCACTCAGGATTGAATACAAAGTCTCCCTACTAACCCACCAGTGCCTCCATGGAAATGCCCCCCTCTACCTCAAAGAACTGCTCACCCCCAAATCCTCCACTACGACACCTCCGCTCCGTAGGCTAACCTCCTCCAACCCCTGAGGACAAAGCTACGAACAATGGGAGACCGGGCTTTCTGCTCCGCCGCTCCCAGTCTGTGGAACGCTCTCCCTGACCACCTGAGGGCACCACAGACTGCGGATGCTTTTAAAAAAGGCTTAAAAACTCTTCTTTTTAAAAAAATCTTTTTTTAGATATGTGCATACTAGTTGTAGCTACTAGGCTGTTGTAGTTTTTTTATTTTTTTATTTGTATTATCTTATTTTGTTAATACACTGTAGCACTTTGAGGTTGTTTGCTCAATGTAAAGTGTTTTTTTTTTTTTACAAATAAAATATACTATTATTATTATTATTATTACTTCACCCTTGCTCCTGATGGGTGGTGGTTAGGGCCTTGCATGGCAGCTCCCGCCATCAGTGTGTGAATGTGTGTGTGAATGGGTGAATGTGGAAATAGTGTCAAAGCACTTTGAGTACCTTGAAGGTAGAAAAGCGCTATACAAGTATAACCCGTTTACCATTTACCATTTAACTCACAACCTATCGATCTCAGGGCGGACACTCTAACCATCATCATCGGCGGTCACTCGAAGCGAGTATGACAATCCTCCTGGTAGGGGAGTATCCCTTTATGGAGGATGCCTGTATGTGACTTTGTTTAACGTGGGGAGGACTGGTGCACAGACACACGATCCTTGACAGATCCGGGTCAAGGTCCAGTGGCATGGAGTCCAAGAGGACTGGGGACCCCTTTTTTGCTGCAGCCTTCATCCGCCTTCCCGGCCGTTGTGACGCTCCATAGGTTTAGCAATCATCCTCCGCCACCACCACGCTTGACGGTGGACATGGTGTTCCTGGGATTAAAGGCCTCACCTTTTCTCCTCCAAACATATTGCTGGGTATTGTGGCCAAAAATGCTCAATTTGTGTTTCATCAGACCTTCTGGAGGAAAGTTCTGTGGAAAATATTTTTTTCGAAATATGTTTTTGTTAGAATAATTGTTTCTAAGTTATCACAAAAACGTTGTATTACATTGAGTTCCTGACCAGAAGATAAAAGGCTGTCTTTGAAACCTACCAAGAGTAAGACTCGTAAAACTCCACTGTGTAAGGGAGGGGAAGCAAGATGGTGTTCCTGTGTTCTTTCATGTATGGCAGGGGTGTCCAAAGTGCGGCCCGGGGGCCATTTGCGGCCCGCAGTTAATTGTTTACCGGCCCGCTACACATTCTGCAAAAATTGCAAAATTGATAATATTGCAAAAATTAAAAAAAACTTTTAAAAAAAAAGTGAAATGAGGTGAAATCTAACAAGAAAAAGTTGCAATGTTGACACAAAGCAGCCATGCAGGCTGTTTTTTTTTCTTTTGTTTTTGTTTATTTTTCTCTTTTTTGCCATTGCTAAAAAAAAAAAAAAAGACTAAAAATCTATGTTATAATGAATTATTACGTAAAAAATATCACTTTAAAATGTTTTATGTGGAAAAAAATATTGCACATATTGTGTGGTTGCCATATAAAAACATCAAAGTTGTATTTGACAAAAGAGCATAAAACAAACAAAATAATAGTTCAAACGTAAAATAGACAGATACACTACCGTTCAAAAGTTTGGGGTCACCCAAACAATTTTGTGGAATACCGTATTTCCTTGAATAGCCGCAGGGGCGTTAATTAATTTAAAACCTCCTGTCACACCTGCGTTTACCGGAAACCGGCGGGATGGCCGTGCATGCGGTAATTATTTTAAAACCTCTTCTCACTCCGGCGTTTACCAAAAGGAATCCATAAAATTTAGGCGTGCGCTTTGAGTGTCATGTAAGCATACCATCATGAAAAGCACATTTAATTAAAAAAAACGTTATTATGGTCTTACCTGTACTTATAAATGGAGTCCATTTGCAGCTCCTTCTGACCAAAAGCATCGATAACTTGTTTATAGAAGTCTTCCTTATTTTCTTTCTTCAGTTTTAAAAGTCTCTGTTTCGATGGAGATATTCCTTTAATTATTACCTCCTGCTTCGATTGAAAGTCCAGTTTAGAAAACTGTTTTATTTTAGATACCTGTATGTGATCCTCCATGTTAGAAGTTCAGGCAGAGGGAAAAAATAAATCTCTTGCTGCGTGTGTTCACTTCTTCTGCAGTACAGGAAGTTGCAAGAAGGATCACTAGCGCGGCAGCGCCCTCTACCACCAGGAGGCGGGAGTGATTTAATGACTTATACAGTATTTCACACACGCAGCTACGGTATATTAATAAAACATAGCTGCTTACTGTTCTCTTTAGCATACTGTACCGGTATTCAATAGCTTGGACCTTAAATCCTACTGAAAAGCTCTTTATCTTTTTTCCTTTGTGCGATTGTAAACTACTGAAATCAGCTTCCTCCATTTTGAAAAGGAGGACAGATGCGTCACTCGTGACGTAACGAATTTGACCCGGTGGAAGTTCTAGCCATATGCTAAATATTTTGCGAAACGAGTTTGACCCGGCGAAAATTATAGACATGCGATAATAAAATTAATATTTTGCGAAACGAATTTGATCCAGCTTCAATAATAAACCGGCGATAAGGCCAAGCATGCGTTAATTATTTTGAGAAACGAGTTTGACCCGGCAGTAATTCTAGACGTGCGAATACTATATTCCCTGCGCCAATTCAAGGAAATACGGTAGCCTTCATTTCTAAGAACAAGAATAGACTGTCGAGTTTCAGATGAAAGTTCTCTTTTTCTGGCCATTTTGAGCGTTTAATTGACCCCACAAATGTGATGCTCCAGAAACTCAATCTGCTCAAAAGAAGGCCAGTTTTGTAGCTTCTGTAACGAGCTAAACTGTTTTCAGATGTGTGAACATGATTGCACAAGGGTTTTCTAATCATCCATTAGCCTTCTGAGCCAATGAGCAAACACATTGTACCATTAGAACACTGGAGTGATAGTTGCTGGAAATGGGCCTCTATACACCTATGTAGATATTGCACCAAAAACCAGACATTTGCAGCTCGAATAGTCATTTACCACATTAGCAATGTATAGAGTGTATTTCTTTCAAGTTAAGACTAGTTTAAAGTTATCTTCATTGAAAAGTACAGTGCTTTTCCTTCAAAAATAAGGACATTTCAATGTGACCCCAAACTTTTGAACGGTAGTGTATATCTGAAGTTGATCTCGTAATTTAAGTATTAAAAGTAAAAAAAAACTAATAAAAATGTATCACTTTATGAGTGGGGGACCTTTTGGATCCCAAATATATTTAGTAGGATTTTATTTAACTTTTCACTGTGATTACTCAAAAATATTAAATAATTTAAATCAATAGTGCCCTGCATCTTTTAAGGCTCTAATTACTAAATACTGCATATTTCAGTTTTACTATAAAAAACAAAGTTGTCTTTGACAGAAAAGGCATAAAACCTTTTTTTTTTTTTTTTTACTTTATACCAACCTGAAGTTGATATAGAGATATACTGTAAGCGTTAAATAAAAAATAATAATAATTTGACTTATTTTTAACATTTTAATGACTGAGACCCTTTATGGTCCCCGGGAGCCCTAAGGTTAAAAAAAAAAAATCCATATATTTTGTTCTGGTTTGAAAATGAAAAGTATCAAAATGGCCCCCGCATGATTACATTTTTCTGTGTACGGCCCTCAGTGGAAAAAGTTTGGACACCCCTGATGTATGGTAATCAACAGAAGGATGTTGTTCTGGCCCAAGGACTTTAGAGCGGAGAGAAGACAGGATCTGCCCAATTTCCAGACGACCTCTTTTTGAAGTATTTTACAAACTCTTTTTGAACTATTTTTACGGACTCTTTTTGAACTGACCTTTCCTGTGAATTGTTTACGACCTTTTCTGTGAACTTTTTGCGACCTTTGTCCTTCGGAAACAAAGGCTGCCATGCGGTCGGGGAGGGTCCAAAATAAAAGAAGGAGGTGTGCAATCTTTTTGGCAGAGCGTGCTGAGATACTGTACAGCAGGGGTCACCAACGCGGTGCCCGCGGGCACCAGGTCACCCGTAAGGACCAGATGAGTAGCCCGCTGGCCTGTTCTAAAAATAGCTCAAATAGCAGCACTTACCAGTGAGCTGCCTCTATTTTTTTAATTGTATTTATTTACTAGCAAGCTGGTCTCGCTTTGCCCGACATTTTTAATTCTAAGAGAGACAAAACTCAAATAGAATTTGAAAATCCAAGGAAATATTTTAAAGACTTGGTCTTCACTTGTTTAAATACATTCATTAGTTTTTTTTACTTTGCTTCTTATAACTTTCAGAAAGACAATTTTAGAGAAAAAATACAACCTTAAAAATGATTTTAGGATTTTTAAACACATATACCTTTTTACCTTTTAAATTCCTTCCTCTTCTTTCCTGACAATTTAAATCAATGTTCAAGTAAATTTATTTTTTTTATTGTAAAGAATAATAAATACATTTTAATTTAATTCTTCATTTTAGCTTCTGTTTTTTCGACAAAGAATATTTGTGAAATATTTCTTCAAACTTATTATTATTAAAATTCAAAAAAAATATTCTGGCAAATCTAGAACATCTGTAGAATCAAATTTAAATGTTATTTCAAAGTCTTTTGAATTTATTTTAAAATTTTTGTTCTGGAAAATCTAGAAGAAATAATGATTTGTCTTTGTTAGAAATATAGCTTGGTCCAATTTCTTATATGTTCTAACAAAGTGTAGATTGGATTTTAGCCTATTTAAAAGATGTCATCAAAATTCTAAAATTAATCTTAATCAGGAAAAATTACTAATGATGTTCCATAAATTATTTTTTTAATTTTTTCAAAAAGATTCAAATTAGCTCGTTTTTCTCTTCTTTTTTTCGGTTGAATTTTGAATTTTAAAGAGTCGAAATTGAAGATAAACTGTGTTTCAAAATTTAATTGTCTTTTTTTTTCGTGTTTTCTCCTCTTTTAAACCGTTCAATTAAGTGTAAAATTAATTAATTATTAATAATAACATAGAGTTAAAGGTAAATTGAGCAAATTGGCTATTTCTGGCAATTTATCTAAGTGTGTATCAAACCTGGTAGCCCTTCGCATGAATCAGTACCCAAGAAGTAAGCTCTTGGTTTCAAAACGGTTGGTGACCCCTGCTGTACAGTGTGTCCAGGCGTGTCTCCTCAATTGAGTCCAAATTGAATTCTGTCTCTGTTTAATTATTTGCCTCTTGTCTTGTTTAATAGATGCCATCAGTGTTTGAACCTGACATCTTCTGAACTCCTGTCTCTTAGCCCAGTTCCAATGCAGTGTACATGCATCTTTAATGTGCATCATATTGTTGTTTGCTTTCGGCAGGCGGCCCTACACTTTATCATGTTTTTAGTCATCATGAATAATTAAAAAACTGGAGGGGGGGGGGGGGACACCCAAATTACTTGCCATGTTCAAAATTCATATGCTCGGGGTTTTGAGGGAGGGCGCTTGATACATGAAAATTAATTTTCCTTTCTCTGAGAGTGTGACGGGAAATCAATTAATCTTGATGTATTATTTCAGGCGGGGCACTGAGAGAGTGGCTACAGCTGTTCTCGTCGGAGAGGCCATATATTATACTTGGCGGCTTTGACAGCTTCTGACGGGGGAAAGGCAGGTGCGGCAATGAGGACACACAAAATATTAGGGAAGTGTTTCCAATGAACTAATAGCAGGAAGAATGGATCACCCAATTCATTCTTTTCGACTTCCCCCCCCCCAAAAAAAGTGCTGTCACTTGCACTTGTTTGTGACGCTCCTCTTCATTTGATTACCTAGTCATGTTTTTGCCGCTTCTATCAAGTCGTTTATTTTTATTTCCTCCGGGCGACTTTCCCCCGTGTTTGTGCGTGGAATTGAGATTTACCGCCCCGTCGGATAAACGTGTCCAGGTAATGCAACACTGAAGGCATAGAGTGACACAGCTATTTACTGCCTGCTTTAAACTTTTATAACTTGTCACTAGGGATGTCCGATAATATCGGCCTGCCAATATTATCGGCCGATAAATGCGTTAAAATGTAATATCGGAAATTATTGGTATCGTTTTTTTTATTATCGGTATCGTTTTTTTTTTTTTTTTTTTTTTTAATTAAATCAACATAAAAAACACAAGATACACTTACAATTAATGCACCAACCCAAAAAACCTCCCTCCTCATTCACACAAAAGGGTTGTTTCTTTCTGTTATTAATATTCTGGTTCCTACATTACATATCAATATATATCAATACAGTCTGCAAGGGATACAGTCCGTAAGCACACATGATTGTGCGTGCTGCTGCTCCACTAATAGTACTAACCTTTAACAGTTAATGTTACTCATTTTCACTCATTACTAGTTTCTATGTTACTGTTTTTATATTGTTGTACTTTCTTTTTTATTCAAGAAAATGTTTTTAATTTATTTATCCTATTTTATTTTATAATTTTTTTTTAAAAGTACCTTATCTTCACCATACCTGGTTGTCCAAATTAGACATAATAATGTGTTAATTCCACGACTGTATATATCGGTTGATATCGGTATCGGTTTATATCGGTATCGGTAATTAAAGAGTTGGACAATATCGGAATATCGGATATCGGCAAAAAGCCATTATCGGACATCTCTACTTGTCACACTTTGCACAGGTCCTTGTCGCTTCCCGCTCTGCAAAAACTGAAATTTAAGTAAGATGAAATACCTCAAATAAGGGTGATATTTGCTTATTTTCTGTCTGATAAGATAATTCTTCTCACTAAGCAGATTTTATGTTAGAGTGTTTTACTTGTTTTAAGTGTTTTGGTCCTAAATGATCTCAGTAAGATATTACAGCTTGTCGCTGAGATTTGATGAGCTATATTGAGTAAAACATGCTTGAAACTAGAATATCAACTGTTATGTCATCAACACTCACAAGTATACTTTTTTAAAGTAATCATTTCTTATTTCAAGCATGAAAAAAAAAATCACGACTTTGACACAATTGTGTCTCATAATTAAAACAGATGACAGCCAAATGGATTATGCTGTTTTATTTCCAATGAAACAATAGAAAACACGTACTCATATAGTAGTACAGTTGGCACAGTACAGTAAACTGACAGTTAATATTTAAACATTTGACATTTCAAACTATTTTGAACAGAAATAGTTCATGCACATTCAGATAAATTCTTCAAAATTACAATTAAAAGTGTTTTGGCCGGGGGTCGGGGCTGTATATATGCACACTAATTGCCTGAAAGAGCACGCACTTGGCGCGATTATGTCATGTTGTTGATGGAAAAATGCATTTTTAGACCATATGATTTGCCTGAGCGGCAAGCGGTTGCCTTGTTGCCTTTCCATTAAAAACAATAAATTAGTTTTTAGTATAAGTTTGCTGGTTTCAAGAAATGTAATGCCGAGTGCATATCATTATGTCAAGATAATGGCACTAGCATTTACTTCATTTAAGAATATTTTTCAACATATTGAGCAAAAAGGTCTCTTTTTTTTTCTACCAAGAAAAGTGCACTTATTAGTGAGAATATACTTATTTTAAGGTATTTTTGGGTTTATTGAGGTTAGCTATTTTTACTTGTTTTGTAAAGTCTTGACAAGCCAAATTTTCTTGTTCTATTGGCAGATAATTTTGCTTAGTTCAAATAAAATACCCCTCATTTTTGTTTTTTTTTTTTTCTTGTTGTTGAACACTGACTTTTTGCAGTGCGGCGTCTCGGCGCCGTGGCTCTGAACGGGGAAAATAGCAATGATGACTCTTTCGACAGGTTTTAATGTCGCTACATTGTTAGTTCAATCAATCAATCAATCAATGTTTATTTATACAGCCCTAAATCACAAGTGTCTCAAAGGGCTGCACAAGCCACAACGACATCCTCGGTTCAGATCCCACATAAGGGCAAGGAAAAAACTCACAACCCAGTGGGATGTCAATGAGAAGGACTATGAGAAACCTTATACAAACAGCTCTGTTTTCATTGCAAAATTCCACAGTATTCTGGACATCTGTGTTGGTGAATCTTTTGCAATTTGTTTAATGAACAATGGAGATAGCAAAGAAGAAAGCTGTAGGTGGGAAGCGGTGTATTAGCGGCCGGCTGCAGCAACACAAACACGTAGCGGCTACGTCGTAGCCGGTGTTTCATTGTTTACATTCCTGAACGATGACAGTCAAGCTTTACCATTGGCCTGTGGAGAACTGGGACAACATAGACTCTTACCAGGAGGACTTTGAGTTGGATACGCATGCTTGTGGAGATGGGACAACCGAGACTCTTACCAGGAGGACTTTGAGTTGGATACGCGCTACCGTGAGTATGCAGCTGCGGCTTCCAAACATTTGATCGCTTGCCCGTACGTGCGTGCCGCTATGTGCATGTCACGTACGTAACTTTGGGGAAATATATGTGCTGTATGAACTTTGCGGGACTTTGGGCTGTGGGATTGAGTGTGTTGTGCGGGTGTTTGATTTGTATCGGTGGGTTATATGGACGGGAGGGGGGAGTTGTTTGTTATGTGGGATTAATTTGTGGCATATTAAATATAAGCCTGGTTGTGTTGTGGCTATCTTGTGTTTATTTACTGTTTTAGTCATTCCCAGCTGAATATCAGGTCCCACCCGCCTCTCACAGCATCTTCCCTATCTGAATCACTTCCACTGCCCTCTAGTCCTTCACTCTCACTTTCCTCATCCACAAAACTTTCATCTTCGCTCAAATTAATGGGGAAATCGTCACTTTCTCGGTCCGAATCGCTCTCGCTGCTGGTGGCCATGATTGTAAACAATGTGCAGATGTGAGGAGCTCCACAACCTGTGACGTCACGCTACTTCCGGTACAGGCAAGGCTTTTTTTTATCAGCGACCAAAAGTTGCGAACTTTATCGTCAATGTTCTCTACTAAATCCTTTCAGCCAAAATATGGCAATATCGCGAAATGATCAAGTCTGACACATAGAATGGATCTGCTATCCCCGTTTAAATAAGAAAATGTCATTACAGTAGGCCTTTAAGAGATGACCCCTTAGAGGAGCCGCCACTGCCGGATGCATGCCCAAGACACTCTAACCACTAGGACACTGAGTAGTAATAATAACTAGTAATACTTACGATAATACCAATTCAAATTGGCATTGGGCATGGATCATTAATTTGCGGGCCGGATCTGGCCCGCGGGCCTTGACTTTGCCACCCCTGTTCTAAATGATCGCTTCATTGATTATGATGTCCCTCTCACCGCATTTGCAAAGCACGGTTCAAGCTGTCGGTGTGACCTTCGCTTATCAAGCGGACATCTAGTTGCGTGGAAACTTCTCTCCCAAGTGACGCGCAAACTGTCAGCCTGTCAGCCGCCACCGTGCTTGACTGACAGGTCAAATGTGTCGTGGAATTTGTTGTCAGGGACTGAAGTGTCAGTGTCGGCGCTGCAAATTAGCTGCAGAACGTACGGCGTCGGTTAACGTGTTCCACCGGTATTGCGGTTTTACGTTCTGATATTGCAGTGAAGCGGGTGCATAGTCGGCCATAAATTCCTTTCCATTTATGAACAGATTTCACCGGTCAACAAGACCGGTAATCAACAATCAGTAAACATCTGTTGCCGTCCATTATTAACCCTGCGGTGCGGATTTACAGCCGGCCCCGGCGGCTGTTTTGCGAGCGTATTTCCGACGCTCGGATTCCGCTGCCATTTTGTGAGCGCCAGACAAATTAGAGAGCGGGAGACAACTAAATTAAAGCGGCAAATGACCGCGGCCAGATGGGGCTCGATATAACAAATGGAACAAGTTGTGGAGGTGCCAGTTGTACAGACGCTGAGGGACACTGAGGGGGAATTGATTCAGGAGGGCCATTGGGCCAACAGATGAAAAGGTTATATTAACACTTACAGCGGGACGACTTCCCCGCCGCCCAGCTTTATGTCGCACATATGCACCAATGTCATTGTGGAGAATAAACACCAGGACCGCTCCCACCGGTGGACACAGCATGCGGTTCCTATCTTCAATTTAATACACTAGGTTCACTCGTACTGCTCAAAAAATTTTCTAGAAAAGATTAAACTGCATAATTTTGAGTGTTGCATACAACGTTACATCCGTTTTCCTTCTTGGCGGCTTCATTCACACCATGGATCAGCAATAAAACAAGTGAGAGTTTGAGCAGCTGTTCTGTTCTTGGGTGGTGCAGTCGTTCAAATGGAGATATAGGAAATACCTTTCTTAGAGTCCCGAAAGAAGGGGTTCATACAGGTGAAAAAGTCAGGCGAAAAACAAAAGGAAATGACTCTGAAAAATATTCACTTTCATCTTCTGGCGGAATACAATCAGACCATGCTCGTGTCTGGAGTGAACACTTTGGAAAATGTTTGAAAATGTGATTTTTGTTTAAGACACGTTCAGTTTATTCTCTACTATATTAGTGGTGTTAGAGAGCAGAACTGAACTTAAAAAAAGGACAATAGATCAAATTAGTTTGTGCTAATTAACTAGATCCACTCGACGTCCATTGCACCAGTCGCCCATGGGGGTGGGGGTGTCCCACATCTGCGGTCCCCTCCAAAGTTTCTCATTGTATCCCATTGGGTTGAGTTTTTTCCTGCCCTGATGTGGGATCTGAGCCGATGATATCGTTGAGGCTTGTGCAGCCCTTTGAGACACTTGGGATTAAGGGCTTTATGAATAAACGTTGATTGGTTGATAACAAAAAAATTCTATGAAACATTAAAATGCAAAATGTTGATTTGCACCGGCATTTAAGAGGGTTGCATGTGACGTCACGTCCGTTTCCCTTCTTGGCGGCTTCATTCACACCATGGTCCAGCGGCTTGAGCGTAGCAATAAAACAAGTGAGAGTTTGAGCAGCTGTTCTGTTCTTGGGTGTTGCAGTCGTTCAAATGGCGATATAGGAAAGACCTTTGTTAGAGTCCCGAAAGAAGTGGTTCATAAAGGTGATAAAGTCAGGGGTAAAACAAAAGGAAAATGGCTCTTAAAAATATTCACTTTCATCTTCTTGCGGAATACAATCGGACCATGCTCGTGTCTGCAGTGATCACTTTGGAAAATGTTTAAAAATGGGATTTTTGTTCAAGACATTTTCAGTTTATTCTCTACTATATTAGTAGTGTTAGAGAACAGAACTAAACGTAATTAAAGGACAATAGAGTAAATACGTTTGTGCTAACTAACTAGATCCACTCGACGTCCATTGCACCGGTCGGCCATGGGGGGGTTCGGGGGGTCCCCAAATATGCGGTCCCCTCTAAGGTTTCTCATTGTATCCCATTGGGTTGAGTTTTTTCCTGCCCTGATGTGGGATCTGAGCCGAGGATATCGTTGAGGCTTGTGCAGCCCTTTGAGACATTTGGGATTAAGGGCTTTATGAATAAACGTTGATTGGTTGATAACAAAAAAATTCTATGAAACATTAAAATGCAAAATGTTGATTTGCACCGGCATTTAAGAGGGTTGCATGTGACGTCCCGTCCGTTTTCCTTCTTGGCGGCTTCATTCACACCATGGTCCAGCGGCTTGATCGTAGCAATAAAACAAGTGAGAGTCTGAGCAGCTGTTCTGTTCTTGGGTGGTGCAGTCGTTCAAATGGAGATATAGGAAATACCTTTCTTAGAGTCCCGAAAGAAGTGGTTCATAAAGGTGATAAAGTCAGGGGAAAAACAAAAGGAAATGACTCTGAAAAATATTCACTTTCATCTTCTGGCGGAATACAATCGGACCATGCTCGTGTCTGCAGTGATCACTTTGGAAAATGTTGGAAAATGTGATTTTTGTTTAAGACACTTTCAGTTTATTCTCTACTTTATTAGTATTGATTGATTTAAACTTGTATTAGTAGATTGCACAGTACAGTACATATTCCATACAATTGACCACTAAATGGTAACACCCGAATAAATGTTTCAACTTGTTTAAGTCGGGGTCCATGTAAATCAATTCATAGTAGTAGTGTTAGAGAACAGAGCTAAACGTAATTAAAGGACAATAGCGTAAATTAGTTTGTGCTAACTAACTAGGTCCACTCGACGTCCATTGCACCGGTCGCCCATGGGAGGGCTAAGGGGGGTCCCCAAATCTGCGGTCCCCTCCAAGGTTTCTCATTGTATCCCATTGGGTTGAGTTTTTTCCTGCCCTGATGTGGGATCTGAGCCGAGGATGTCGTTGTGGCTTGTGCAGCCCTTTGAGACACTTGGTATTAAGGGCTCTATATGAATAAACTTTGATTGATTAATTGATAAAAAATGTTTCTATAAAAGATTACAATGCAAAATGTTGATTGCACCGGCATTTAAGAGGGTTGCATGTGACGTCCCGTCCGTTTTCCTTCTTGGCGGCTTCATTCACACCATGGTCCAGCGGCTTGAGCGTAGCAATAAAACAAGTGAGAGTTTGAGCAGCTGTTCTGTTCTTGGGTGGCGCAGTCGTTCAAATGGAGATATAGGAAATACCTTTCTTAGAGTCCCGAAAGAAGTGGTTCATAAAGGTGATAAAGTCAGGCGAAAAACAAAAGGAAATGACTCTGAAAAATATTCACTTTCATCTTCTTGCGGAATACAATCAGACCATGCTCGTGTCTGCAGTGATCACTTTGGAAAATGTTTAAAAATGTGATTTTTGTTCAAGACATTTTCAGTTTATTCTCTACTATATTAGTAGTGTTAGAGAACAGAACTAAACGTAATTAAAGGACAATAGAGTAAATACGTTTGTGCTAACTAACTAGATCCACTCGACGTCCATTGCACCAGTCGGCCATGGGGGGTTCGGGGGGTCCCCAAATATGCGGTCCCCTCTAAGGTTTCTCATTGTATCCCATTGGGTTGAGTTTTTTCCTGCCCTGATGTGGGATCTGAGCCGAGGATATCGTTGAGGCTTGTGCAGCACTTTGAGACACTTGGTATTAAGGGCTTTATGAATAAACATTGATTGGTTGATAACAAAAAAATTATATGAAACATTAAAATGCAAAATATTGATTTGCATTTGCATTTAAGAGGTTTGCATGTGACGTCACGTCCGTTTTCCTTCTTGGCGGCTTCATTCACACCATGGTCCAGCGGCTTGATCGTAGCAATAAAACAAGTGAGAGTTTGAGCAGCTGTTCTGTTCTTGGGTGTTGCAGTCGTTCAAATGGAGATATAGGAAATACCTTTCTTAGAGTCCCGAAAGAAGTGGTTCATACAGGTGATAAAGTCAGGGGAAAAACAAAAATAAATGGCTCTTAAAAATATTCACTTCCATCTTCTTGCGGAATACTATCAGACCATGCTCGTGTCTGCAGTGATCACTTTGGAAAATGTTTAAAAATGTGATTTTTGTTCAAGACATTTTCAGTTTATTCTCTACTATATTAGTAGTGTTAGAGAACAGAACTAATCGTAAGAAAAGGACAATAGATCAAATTAGTTTGTGCTAACTAACTAGATCCACTCGACATCCATTGCACCGGTCGCCCATTGGGGGGCTCAGGGGGGTCCCCAAATCTGTGTTCCCCTCCAAGGTTTCTCATTGTATCCCATTGGGTTGAGTTTTTTCCTGTCCTGATGTGGGATCTGCAAGTTGGCTCTATATTGAAGCTATCGTCATACATATCTGATTTATGACACCAAAAGACTTCCATATCCGCGGGCCTTGACTTTGGCACACAGGATCTAGAATAAATTTACAGGGAGCAGGGAAGCGAGGAAGCAGCAGACAACTCGATGATCTAAACAAAGGGACACAAGCTTGTGATCATGGCGTGGCTATAAATAGTTGGTCTGTGTTAGCGCTTATAATAACAATATCACTAACACTTGGTAATATTCAAATCACAAAATGTAAATGGAGTATTGTTGGCGCTTTTTGTATGGTTATTTATTGGATTTTATGGGCGGAATAGTGGAGCTCTCATTGACTTATTTACAAGTTAGAATGCATAAAAAACTTCAAAGAAAATCCATTCGTCATGTCTTTCGTAATAATTGTGAACGATAGCAAAATAAAAATAAAAAGTTCAGTTCTTTTATAAGCTAATTTTAATTGTTAATTACCTGTGATTAATCCAAAATGGGATTAATCTGATTAAAACAATCATTTGACAGCCCTATTTTGGCAAAAATAAACGTCTTTAACCAAAAATATTGTTAACCACGGAATTTGTAATACGACACAATTATACTAATAATTGTACTATTTTATCTTGGAAGAATCCAAGCACTGTGGTGGAGTAGATCCGTTCCACTTCAGAGGTTCCGCTGTTGTTTTTGTGCAAAGACATCACGTCCATTCTGGTTTCTGTCCCGGCTCATCCTAAGCGCACATTAGTGTCTTGTAAACGTCTACGGTTTGCTTTAAAGACTGCTTGTTAATGAAATAGATCATCAACCATTACACTAATGCATTACTGCACTTTATTCCGGTGTAATATTTTATTTATGACCCCCTTTTCTCCCCCTCGTCCTGCGACAAAACAAGCAGCGTTCACGCCGCACCTTGTTCCACCGCCGCAAAATCACGGAGTTTGAGCGGGAGATTAGCTTCGGGTTAATGAAGTCTGGAGCGGAGTGAGAGAAATGGTTATTACTCGGCAACGTGGAGTCTTTTAATTTCCACTGTGGCAGCCCGGGGCCCCTAATGTGTTATTTTACATTCACTTTTAGATTGCTTAAAGTGGTCAGCGCTATTTGTCCTACTCATTTAAATCGCCATTATTCAGACGTACTAACAGATGAATAATACAATATTCCTCCTGTTAACGTCTAATATGCTGCCATTTGTTTTTTTCAATCTCCGCCATGTATCCTTTGCTCTTGAAGCATCATTATGGGAATCTCCCTTCTCATCACTCACCGCAAAAATTACCATTTGTGTTTTTCCTGTAGGTTATTTTTAAATTTTTTCCCCCCTACGTCGTGCGCTTACTTACAGTGGCGTTACCTTCTGATAAAGGAGCGACTAGTTGGCGGAAAGAGCGCGATGATGTCACGTTATCGATGGGAAAATGCATTTTTAGACAATATGATTTGCCTGAGTGGCTAGGAGACACCGAGAGTTACAAGCGGTAGAAAATGGATTAGAAAAAAATGATTTAAAAAAATTATAAAAACAATGTAAAGAAATTATAATTATTATTATTTTTTTAAACTTGAGACTTCCCGTGGGCCGGATCGGGGATGCTGTCGGCCGCGGGCCGTAGTTTGGGGACCCTTGATCTAGAATAAACTTACAGGGAGCAGGGAAGCGAGGAAGCAGCAGACCACTCAATGATGTAAACATTGTGATCACGGCATTGCTATAAATAGTTGGTCTGAGTTAGCGCTTATAATAACAATATCACTAACACTTGGTTGATATTCAAATTAAAAAATGTACATGGAGTATTGTTGGCGGTTTTTGAATGGTTATTTATTGGATTTTATGGGCGAAATAGTGGAGCTCCCATTGACTTTTATTTACAAGTTAGAATGCATAAAAATTTAAAAATACAAAATCCATCTTTTTATGTCTTTCATAATGATTGTGAACGATGATGCGATGATGTCACGTTATCGATGGGATAATGCATTTTTTGTCAATATGATTTGCCTGAGTGGCTAGGAGACACCGAGAGTTACAAGCGGTAGAAAATGGATTTGAAAAAACAGATAAAAAAAAATAAAAACAATGTAAAACTTTTTTTTTTTTTTTTACTTGAGCCTCCCCTTGGCCTGGATTTTGGATGCTGGCGGCCGCGGGCCGTAGTTTGTGGACCCTTGATCTCGAATAAACTTACAGGGAGTAGGGAAGCGAGGAAGCAGCAGACCACTCGATGATGTAAACAAAGGGACACACGCTTGTGATCACAGCGTGGCTATAAATAATTCAAATTACTATTCAAATTACGAAATGTAAATGGAATTTTGTTGGCGGTTTTGAATGGTTATTTATTGGATTTTATGGGCGAAATAGTGGAGCTCTCATTAACTTTTATTTACAAGTTAGAATGCGTAAAAATAAAAAAATACAAAATCCATCCTTCAAGTCTTTCATAATGATTGTGAACGATGATGCGATGATGTCACGTTATCGATGGGATAATGCATTTTTTGTCAATATGATTTGCCTGAGTGGCTAGGAGACACCGAGAGTTACAAGCGGTAGAAATCGGATTAGAAAAAAGTGATTTAAAAAATTAATAAAAACAATGTAAAACATTTGTTTATTTATTTTTTACTTGGGACTTCCCGTGGGCCGGGTTTTGGATGCTGGCGGCCGCGGGCCGTAGTTTGGGGACCCTTGATCCAGAATGAACTTACAGGGAGCAGGGAAGCGAGGAAGCAGCAGACCACTCGATGATGTAAACAAAGGGACACAAGCTTGTTATTACGGCGTGGCTATAAATAGTTGGTCTGCGTTAGCGCTTATAATAACAATATCACTAACACTTGGTTAATATTAAAATTTCGAAATGAAAATGGCGTATTGTTGGCGCTTTTTGAACATTTTATTTATTTATATTTTTAAACTTGGGACTTCCCGTGGGCTGGATTTTAGACGCTGGCGGCCGCGGTCCGTAGTTTGGGGACCCTTGAACTCGAATAAACTTACAGGGAGTAGGGAAGCGAGGAAGCAGCAGACCACTCGATGATGTAAACAAAGGGACACACGCTTGTGATCACGGCGTGGCTATAAATAATTCAAATTACTATTCAAATTACGAAATGTAAATGGCGTATTGTTGGCGGTTTTTGAATGGTTATTTATTGGATTTTATGGGCGAAATAGTGGAGCTCCCATTGACTTATTTACAAGTTAGAATGCATAAAAATAAAAAAATACAAAATCCATCCTTCATGTCTTTCATAATGATTGTGAACGATGATGATGATGCGATGATGTCACGTTATCGATGGGAAAATGCATTTTTAGACAATATGATTTGTTTGCCTGAGTAGCTAGGAGACACAGAGAGTTACAAGCGGTAGAAAATGGATTAGAAAAAAAATATTAAAACAAATAATAAAAACAATATAAAACATTTTATTTTATTTTTTTAACTTGGGACTTCCTGTGGGCCTGGATTTTGGGCTCTGGCGGCCGCGAGCCGTAGTTTGTGGACCCTTGATCCAGAATAAACTTACAGGGAGCAGGGAAGCGAGGAAGCAGCAGACCACTCGATGATGTAAACAAAGGGACACAAGCTTGTTATTACGGCGTGGCTATAAATAGTTGGTCTGCGTTAGCGCTTATAATAACAATATCACTAACACTTGGTTAATATTAAAATTTCGAAATGAAAATGGCGTATTGTTGGCGCTTTTTGAATGGTTATTTTGGGGATTTTATGGGCGAAATATTGGAGCTCACATTGACTTTTATTTACAAGTTACAACGCATAAAAAAAATAATCCATCCGTCATGTCTTTCATAATGATTGATGTCACGTTATCGATAGAAAAATGCATTTTTAGACAATATGATTTGCCTGAGTGGCTGGGAGACATCGAGAGTTACAAGCGGTAGAAATCGGATTATTAAATTAATTAAAAATTATAAAAACAATGTATCATTTTATTTATTTATTTTTTTAAACTTGGGACTTCCCGTGGGCTGGATTTTAGACGCTGGCGGCCGCGGTCCGTAGTTTGGGGACCCTTGATCTCGAATAAACTTACAGGGAGTAGGGAAGCGAGGAAGCAGCAGACCACTCGATGAAGTAAACAAAGGGACACACGCTTGTGATCACGGCGTGGCTATAATTAATTAAAATTACTATTCAAATAACGAAATGTAAATGGAGTATTGTTGGCGGTTTTTGAATGGTTATTTTTGGGATTTTATGGGCGAAATATTGGAGCTCACATTGACTTTTATTTACAAGTTAGAATGCATAAAAATCCATCCGTCATGTCTTTCATAATGATTGATGTCACGTTATCGATAGAAACATGCATTTTTAGACAATGTGATTTGCCTAAGTGGCTAGGAGACATCGAGAGTTACAAGCAGTAGAAATCGGATCATTAAATTAATTAAAAATGATAAAAACAATGTAAACATTTTATTTATTTATTTTTTTAAACTTGGGACTTCCCGTGGGCTGGATTATAGACGCTGGCGGCCGCGGTCCGTAGTTTGGGGACCCTTGATCTCGAATAAACTTACAGGGAGTAGGGAAGCGAGGAAGCAGCAGACCACTCGATGAAGTAAACAAAGGGACACACGCTTGTGATCACGGCGTGGCTATAAATAATTCAAATTACTATTCAAATTACGAAATGTAAATGGGGTATTGTTGGCGGTTTTTGAATGGTTATTTATTGGATTTTATGGGCAAAATAGTGGAGCTCTCGTTGACTTGTATTTACAAGTTAGAATTAGGGATGTCCGATAATGGCTTTTTGCCGATATCCGATATTCCGATATTGTCCAACTCTTTCATTACCGATACCGATATCAACCGATACCGATATCAACCGATATATGCAGTCGTGGAATTAACACATTATTATGCCTAATTTGGACAACCAGGTATGGTGAAGATAAGGTACTTTTTTAAAAAAATTGTAAAATAAGATAAATAAATTAAAAACATTTTCTTGAATAAAAAAGAAAGTACAACAATATAAAAACAGTTACATAGAAACTAGTAATGAATGAAAATTAGTCAAATTAACTGTTAAAGGTTAGTACTATTAGTGGACCAGCAGCACGCACAATCATGTGTGCTTACGGACTGTATCCCTTGCAGACTGTATTGATATATATTGATATATAATGTAGGAACCAGAATATTGATAACAGAAAGAAACAACCCTTTTGTGTGAATGAGTGTAAATGGGGGAGGGAGGTTTTTTGGGTTGGTGCACTAATTGTAAGTGTATCTTGTGTTTTTTATGTTGATTTAATAAAAAAATAAAAATAAAAAAAAAATAAAAAAAACGATACCGATAATAAAAAAAATGATACCGATCATTTCCGATATTACATTTTAACGCATATATCTCTAGTTAGAATGCATAAAAATTAAAAATTAAAAATCCATCCGTCATGTCTTTCATAATGATTGTGAACAATAGGCAAAATAAAATATAAAAATGCAGTTCCGTAATAAGCACATTTTAATTATCACCTGTGATCAATTGTGATTAGTCCAAATTCCAAAATGTGATTACCGTATTTTCCGGACCATAGGGCGACCATAGGATGAATAATAAAATCTTCCTCCTGTTAACGCCTAATACGCCGCCATTTGTTTTGTTTTTTTCAATCTCCGCCATTTATCCTTTGCTCTTGAAGCATCATTATGGGAATCTCCCTTCTCATCACTCACCGCAAAAAAAATAAAAAAATCCCATTTTTGTTTTTCCTGTAGGTTATTTTTTTCCCCCTTCGTGGTGCGCTTACTTACAGCGGCGTTACCTTCTGATAAAGGAGGCATGAAGTGACAGGGGCTATTTGTTACGAGGAGGAGACAGCGGCGACACACACTAGATTATAGAACGCGGCGACGTGCAGAGGTCGGGTAAACAATTTGCCACCGAACTTGACTACCCATGATGCACCCTGCTCTTCAGGGGAGGGGACGCTCTAAGGGGCAGTGAGAGAGAGGTTCCTCTCTCCCGGGGTAATTCACAGGATGAAAAGCTGCCCGCTGTGATGTGTCATATATCAAAGACAGGGCATCAGTAATCTTTGCTCAAGGGCACAGATAACAGACAGATAGACACGTGAATGAGATGGCCGAGAGAGAGGAAGGGAGGGGGTGGGATGGGGGGGGCAAAAAAGCAACTCATCCTTTTCTGCTGCCACCACGGCGGAGGAGATAAAACAAGATTTATGAGTCATCTCGGACCAAATGCCGGCTGCGCTCGCCATTTTTCACCCGCTCCAAAAATTGCTACTGGAAAGCAATCTGCTTGTCAGTGTGTCCATCAGGTGCTTCAAGAGGAAATTGGGTCCTTCGGGTTTTTTTCACCCCCCTTCCCTGCACTCAACTATTTTCTATATAGCGGTTTTGGTTTTAATGGCGTCCATAAATATACAGTATGTTGGGTTATAAGTACCTTTTATCGCCGAGGCTTTTTCCTACCGGAGGACGCCCCGCTCGGCTCTTTGTCTCCCTGATATCTGGCATGCCATTCAATCGACGGCTTTTCTTCCAGATTGGAGAATTAGCGGGGGGGGGGGGGATGTGGATTGGGTCCAGAGAGGTAACTTTCAGTAAGAAACTTAAGGACATGTTTTATACTGCATAAGAACCAGTTGTTCATTTATGGTGATTTTATGGTAATTGCTAGGCTTCACTCGAGTCAAAAGCAGCGGTGTCTTGATTGTTTGGAGTATTCTGTTCCAAAAGGTCAGACAAAGACCGAATTATAACCCCAGTGGTCTCCAAAGTGCAATACGTGGGCTATTTTAGGCCCACATCTAGTCTTCTATTGGCATGTTCTGAAATTGTAATTACCGGACTATAAGCCAGTACTTTTTTCATACACTTTGAATCCTACGGCTTATAAAACGGTGCTACACTGCAGAAACTGAAATCTAAGTATCAATCAATCAATCAATCAATCAATGTTTATTTATATAGCCCTAAATCACAAGTGTCTCAAAGGGCTGCACAAGCCACAACAACATCATCGGCTCAAAGCCCACATAAGGGCAAGGAAAAACTCACAACCCAGTGGGATGTCAATGTGAATGACTATGAGAAACCTTGGAGAGGACCACAGATGTGGGTCGCCCCGCTCGGCTCTTTGTCTCCCTGATATCTGGCATGCCATTCAATCGACGGGTTTTCTTCCAGATTGGAGAACTAGCTGGGGGGGGGGGGGGGGTCCAGCGAGGTAACTTTCAGTAAGAAACTTAAGGACATGTTTTATACTGCATAAGAAGCAGTTGTTCATTTATGGTGATTTTATGGTAATTGCTAGGCTGCACTCGAGTCAAAAGCAGCGGTTTCTTGATTGTTTGGAGAATTCTGTTCCAAAGGGTCGGACAAAGACCAAATTATAACCCCAGGGGTCTCCAAAGTGCAATCCGTGGGCCATTTTCGGCCCACAGCTAGTCTTCTATTGGCATGTTCTGAAATCGTAATTACCGGACTATAAGCCAGTTCTTTTTTCCTACACTTTGAAGCCTACGGCTTATAAAACGGTGCTACACTGCAAAAATTGAAATCTAAGTATCAATCAATCAATCAATCAATGTTTATTTATATAGCCCTAAATCACAAGTGTCTCAAAGGGCTGCACAAGCCACAACAACATCCTCGGCTCAAAGCCCACATAAGGGCAAGGAAAAACTCACAACCCAGTGGGATGTCAATGTGAATGACTATGAGAAACCTTGGAGAGGACCGCAGATGTGGGTCGCCCCGCTCGGCTCTTTGTCTCCCTGATATCTGGCATGCCATTCAATCGACGGCTTTTCTTCCAGATTGGAGAATTAGCGGGGGGAAAAAAAAAGTGGATTGGGTCCAGCAAGGTAACTTTCAGTAAGAAACTTAAGGACATGTTTTATACTGCATAAGAACCAGTTGTTCATTTATGGTGATTTTATGGTAATTGCTAGGCTGCACTCGAGTCAAAAGCAGCGGTGTCTTGATTGTTTGGAGTATTCTGTTCCAAAAGGTCAGACAAAGACCAAATCATAACCCCAGGGGTCTCCAAAGTGCAATCCGTGGGCCATTTTCGGCCCACAGCTAGTCTTCTATTGGCATGTTCTGAAATCGTAATTACCGGACTATGAGCCAGTTCTTTTTTCCTACACTTTGAAGCCTACGGCTTATAAAACGGTGCTACACTGCAAAAATTGAAATCTAAGTATCAATCAATCAATCAATCAATGTTTATTTATATAGCCCTAAATCACAAGTGTTTTAAAGGGCTGCACAAGCCACAACGACATCCTCGGTTCAGAGCCCACATAAGGGCAAGGAAAAACTCACAACCCAGTGGGATGTCAATGTGAATGACTATGAGAAACCTTGGAGAGGACCGCAGATGTGGGTCGCCCCGCTCGGCTCTTTGTCTCCCTGATATCTGGCATGCCATTCAATCGACGGCTTTTCTTCCCGATTGGAGAATTAGCGGGGGGGGGGGGGGGGGGGATGTGGATTGCGTCCAGCGAGGTAACTTTCAGTAAGAAACTTAAGGACATGTTTTATACTGCATAAGAACCAGTTGTTCATTTATGGTGATTTTATGGTAATTGCTAGGCTGCACTCGAGTCAAAAGCAGCGGTGTCTTGATTGTTTGGAGTATTCTGTTCCAAAAGGTCAGACAAAGACCGAATTATAACCCCAGGGGTCTCCAAAGTGCAATCCGTGGGCCATTTTAGGCCCACATCTAGTCTTCTATTGGCATGTTCTGAAATCGTAATTACCGGACTATAAGCCAGTACTTTTTTCCTACACTTTGAAGCCTACGGCTTATAAAACGGTGCTACACTGCAAAAATTGAAATCTAAGTATCAATAAATCAATCAATCAATGTTTATTTATTTAGCCCTAAATCACAAGTGTCTCAAAGGGCTGCACAAGCCACAACAACATCCTCGGCTCAAAGCCCACATAAGGGCAAGGAAAAACTCACAACCCAGTGGGATGTCAATGTGAATGACTATGAGAAACCTTGGAGAGGACCGCAGATGTGGGTCGCCCCGCTCGGCTCTTTGTCTCCCTGCTACCTGGCATGCCATTCAATCGACGGCTTTTCTTCCAGATTGGAGAATTAGCGGGGGAAAAAAAAAAGTGGATTGGGTCCAGCGAGGTAACTTTCAGTAAGAAACTTAAGGACATGTTTTATAGTGCATAAGAACCAGTTGTTCATTTATGGTGATTTTATGGTAATTGCTAGGCTGCACTCGAGTCAAAAGCAGCGGTGTCTTGATTGTTTGGAGTATTCTGTTCCAAAAGGTCAGACAAAGACCGAATTATAACCCCAGGGGTCTCCAAAGTGCAATCCGTGGGCCATTTTCGGCCCACAGCTAGTCTTCTATTGGCATGTTCTGAAATCGTAATTACCGGACTATAAGCCAGTACTTTTTTCCTACACTTTGAAGCCTACGGCTTATAAAACGGTGCTACACTGCAAAAATTGAAATCTAAGTATCAATAAATCAATCAATCAATGTTTATTTATTTAGCCCTAAATCACAAGTGTCTCAAAGGGCTGCACAAGCCACAACAACATCCTCGGCTCAAAGCCCACATAAGGGCAAGGAAAAACTCACAACCCAGTGGGATGTCAATGTGAATGACTATGAGAAACCTTGGAGAGGACCGCAGATGTGGGTCGCCCCGCTCGGCTCTTTGTCTCCCTGCTACCTGGCATGCCATTCAATCGACGGCTTTTCTTCCAGATTGGAGAATTAGCGGGGGAAAAAAAAAAGTGGATTGGGTCCAGCGAGGTAACTTTCAGTAAGAAACTTAAGGACATGTTTTATAGTGCATAAGAACCAGTTGTTCATTTATGGTGATTTTATGGTAATTGCTAGGCTGCACTCGAGTCAAAAGCAGCGGTGTCTTGATTGTTTGGAGTATTCTGTTCCAAAAGGTCAGACAAAGACCGAATTATAACCCCAGGGGTCTCCAAAGTGCAATCCGTGGGCCATTTTCGGCCCACAGCTAGTCTTCTATTGGCATGTTCTGAAATCGTAATTACCGGACTATAAGCCAGTACTTTTTTCCTACACTTTGAAGCCTACGGCTTATAAAACGGTGCTACACTGCAAAAATTTAAATCTAAGTATCAATCAATCAATCAATCAATCAATCAATCAATCAATGTTTATTTATGTAGCCCTAAATCACAAGTGTTTTAAAGGGCTGCACAAGCCACAACGACATCCTCGGTTCAGAGCCCACATAAGGGCAAGGAAAAACTCACAACCCAGTGGGATGTCAATGTGAATGACTATGAGAAACCTTGGAGAGGACCGCAGATGTGGGTCGCCCCGCTCGGCTCTTTGTCTCCCTGATATCTGGCATGCCATTCAATCGATGGCTTTTCTTCCAGATTGGAGAATTAGCGGGGGGGAAAAAAAATGTGGATTGGGTCCAGCGAGGTAACTTTCAGTAAGAAACTTAAAGACATGTTTTATACTGCATAAGAACCAGTTGTTCATTTATGGTGATTTTATGGTAATTGCTAAGCTGCACTCCAGTCAAAAGCAGCGGTGTCTTGATTGTTTGGAGTATTCTGTTCCAAAAGGTCAGACAAAGACCGAATTACAGCCCCAGGGGTCTCCAAAGTGCAATACGTGGGCCATTTTCGGCCCACAGCTAGTCTTCTATTGGCATGTTCTGAAATTGTAATTACCGTACTATAAGCCGCTACTTTTTTTCCTACACTTTGAAGCCTACGGCTTATAAAACGGTGCTACACTGCAGAAACTGAAATCTAAGTATCAATCAATCAATCAATCAATGTTTATTTATATAGCCCTAAATCACAAGTGTCTCAAAGGGCTGCACAAGCCACAACGACATCCTCGGTTCAGAGCCCACATAAGGGCAAGGAAAAACTCACAACCCAGTGGGATGTCAATGTGAATGACTATGAGAAACCTTGGAGAGGACAGCAGATGTGGGTCAGACAAAAAACAAATTATAACCCTAGGGGTGTCCAAAATGCAATCTGTGGGCCACTTTCGGCCCACAGCTAGTCTTTTATTGGCATGTTCTGAAGTTGTAATTACCGAACTATAAGCCGGTGCTTTTTTCCTACACTTTGAACCCTATGGCTTATAAAACGGTGCTACACTGCAAAAACTGAAATCTAAGTCAGATTAAATATCTCCAATAAGGGTGATATTTTCTTATTTTCTGTCTGATAAAATCATTCTTCTCACTAAGCAGATTTTATGTAAGAGTGTTTACTTGTTTTAAATGTTTTGGTCCTAAATAATCTCAGTAAGATATTACAGCTTGTTGCTGAGATTTGATGACCTATATATATATATATATATATATATATATATATATATATATATATATATATACTCTTATATTTGTATATTATATAATCATATATATTATTATGCTGTATTAGTGTAACCGGTGGTGTTTTCCTCTGCATTGTGTGGATTTTATAGAACACCGGTTTCATTTGAACAACATTCAGGACATGTAACTTACACATTTTGTGTAGTTATAACAATAACAAAACATTATAAAATACACTATTTACAAGACCTAATTGACCCTGTTACATTACATTATTATTATACTGTAATATTGTACATGGTAATTGGGATTTGTTATATATTTTATATATTATATAATATAATGTAATAATATAATATATCAGTATATGTTATATACTGTATATATATATATAATATGTACATATTACATTTTATATTGCTACTATGGTACATATTTAGTCTACATTATACCTTTTTGTTTTGTCTCTCTTGTTGTGCCCTTGTGTGCATTATCCTTTCCATCCTTTTCCTTTCCGTCCTTTGTAACTGAGCTACTGTGTGGAACAATTTCCCTTGTGCATCATTAAAGTTTGTCTAAGTAAGTTTGATATTAACCCCTTGAAGCCGAGGGTAGGATATTGACAATTGCTGTCACCACATCAGGATGGTGCTTTGAACCGAGTTACACTTTCACACAGGCAGAGTCCCACCTATGTCGCCGCGTTAGTATTTGCTCCCCTGCCAGAAAATTGTTGTCAGTTTCACCCCACTACTCCGTGCTGTTCACACAGAATAGCGATTAGGTAAGAAAAAGTGGGTAACCTATGACTTTGTAGAAGTTGAGATGCCTCTTCCGGAACTTGACGGGTGTGGAACTCGCATTTCCCATCCTTCAGTGTCCTGATCCGTGTTTCGGATCATGTTTTGCTATGTTCTGTTAGTTTTGGACTCCTCTAGTTCCTGTTTGTGCACTCCTGGGTTTATGTTGGTCACCATGGGGGTTAATGGGGTTCACCTGCCTCTGGTTAGTGGTCCCACGCTCAGCTGCTGTCAACCGCTAATCAGAGAGCTATTTGTTTGAGAGTTAAAGGCCTACTGAAATGTTTTTTTTTTATTCAAACGGGGATAGCAGATCCATTCTATGTGTCATACTTGATCATTTGGCGATATTGCCATATTTTTGCTGAAAGGATTTAGTAGAGAACAACGGCGATAAAGTTCGCAACTTTTGGTCGCTGATAAAAAAAAAAGCCTTGCCTATACCGGAAGTAGCGTGACGTCACCGGAGGAAGGGCTGCTCACATTTCCCCATTGTTTACAATGCAGCGAGAGAGATTCGGACCGAGAAAGCGACGATTACCCCATTAATTGGATGAAAGATTTGTGTATGAGGAACGTGAGAGTGAAGGACTAGAGTGCAGTGCAGGACGTATCTTTTTTCGCTCTGACCGTAACTTAGGTACAAGGACTCATTGGATTCCACACTTTCTCCTTTTTCTATTGTGGATCACGGATTTGTATTTTAAACCAGTGGTCCCCAACCTTTTTGTAGCTGCGGACCGGTCAACGCTTGAAAATTTGTCCCACGGACCGGGGGGAGGGGGTGGGGTAGTATGGTTATGGTATTTTTTTTATTTTTTTTTGTCATAAAGAAATACAATAATGTGTGCTTACGGACTGTATCCCTGCAGACTGTATGGATTTATATTGATATATAATGTATATATTGTGTTTTTTATGTTGATTTAATAAATTTTTTTTTTTTTTTTTTTAATTTCTTGTGCGGCCGCGGCCCGGTACCAATCGGTCCACGGACCGGTACCGGGCCGCCGCCCGTGGTTGGGGACCACTGTTTTAAACCACCTCAGATACTATATCCTCTTGAAAATGAGGGTCGAGACCGCGAAATGGACATTCACAGTGACTTTTATCTCCACGACAATACATCGGCGAAATACTTTAGCTACGGAGCTAACGTGATAGCATCGTGCTTAAATGCAGATAGAAACAAAAGAAATAAGCCCCTGACTGGAAGGCTAGACAGAAGATCAACAATACTACCAAACTCTGAAGTTTTGACTCTTTGTCAACAAGCTAATAATAATAATAACTGCTATAGCGGCCGCAACATTAATGCTGCCACAACGATGACTCTTGCTGACCTACTGCCTTCGGTAATAGCACCATTCCCAAATTATGTCGGCTCTATTGATAAACTCACTAACAACTTTGACGATGCCTTGCGCGAAATTATTGATAGTATAGCACCGCTAAAGCAAAAAAGGGCCCCTAAAAGGCGCACCCCATGGTTTACAGAAGAAATTAGAGCTCATAAATTATCATGTAGAAAACTGGAACGCAAATGGCGCGCGACTAAACTTGAGGTTTTTCATCAAGCATGGAGTGATAGTTTAATAACTTATAAACGCATGCTTACCTTAGCTAAAGCTAAATACTACTCAAATCTCATCCGCCTCAACAAAAACGATCCTAAATTTCTGTTTAGTACAGTAGCATCGCTAACCCAACAAGGGACTCCTCCCAGTAGCTCCACCCACTCGGCAGATGATTTTATGAATTTCTTTAATAAGAAAATTGAACTCATTAGAAAGGAGATTAAAGACAACGCATCCCAGCTACAACTGGGCTCTATTAACACAAATACGACTGTATATACGACGGACACTGCCCTCCAAAATAGTCTCTCTATTTTTGATGAAATAACATTAGAGGAATTATTACAGCGTGTAAGTGGGATAAAACAAACAACATGTTTACTTGACCCACTTCCTGGGAAACTTATCAAGGAACTGTTTGTATTATTAGGTCCATCAGTGTTAAATATTATAAACTTATCACTTTCCTCCGGCACTGTTCCCCTAGCATTCAAAAAAGCGGTTATTCATCCTCTGCTCAAAAGACCTAACCTCGATCCTGACCTCATGGTAAACTACCGACCGGTCTCCCACCTTCCGTTTATTTCCAAAATTCTCGAAAAAACTGTTGCACAGCAGCTAAATGAACACTTAGTGACTAACAATCTCTGTGAACCTTTTCAATCCGGTTTCAGGGCAAATCACTCTACGGAGACAGCCCTCGCAAAAATGACTAATGATCTATTGCTAACGATGGATTCTGATGCGTCATCTATGTTGCTGCTTCTTGATCTTAGCGCCGCTTTCGATACCGTCGATCATAATATTTTATTAGAGCGTATCAAAACACGTATTGGTATGTCAGACTTAGCCTTGTCTTGGTTTAACTCTTATCTTACTGACAGGATGCAGTGCGTCTCCCATAACAATGTGACCTCGGACTATGTCAAGGTAACGTGCGGAGTTCCCCAGGGTTCGGTTCTTGGCCCTGCACTCTTTAGTATTTACATGCTGCCGCTGGGTGACATCATACGCAAGTACGGTGTTAGCTTTCACTGTTATGCTGATGACACTCAACTCTACATGCCCCTAAAGCTGACCAACACGCCGGACTGTAGTCAGCTGGAGGCGTGTCTTAATGAAATTAAACAATGGATGTCCGCTAACTTTTTGCAACTCAACGCTAAGAAAACGGAAATGCTGATTATCGGTCCTGCTAGACACCAACATCTATTTAATAATACCACCTTAACATTTGACAACCAAACAATTAAACAAGGAGACTCGGTAAAGAATCTGGGTATTATCTTCGACCCAACTCTCTCGTTTGAGTCACACATTAAGAGTGTTACTAAAACGGCCTTCTTTCATCTCCGTAATATCGCTAAAATTCGTTCCATCTTGTCCACTAGCGACGCTGAGATCATTATTCATGCGTTCGTTACGTCTCGTCTCGATTACTGTAACGTATTATTTTCGGGCCTCCCTATGTCTAGCATTAAAAGATTACAGTTGGTACAAAATGCGGCTGCAAGGCTTTTGACAAAAACAAGAAAGTTTGATCATATTACGCCTATACTGGCTCACTTGCACTGGCTTCCTGTGCACTTAAGATGCGACTTTAAGGTTTTACTACTTACGTATAAAATATTACACGGTTTAGCTCCAGCCTATCTCGCCGATTGTATTGTACCATATGTCCCGACAAGAAATCTGCGTTCAAAGAACTCCGGCTTATTAGTGATTCCCAGAGCCAAAAAAAAGTCTGCGGGCTATAGAGCGTTTTCTATTCGGGCTCCAGTACTCTGGAATGCCCTCCCGGTAACAGTTAGAGATGCTACCTCAGTAGAAGCATTTAAGTCCCATCTTAAAACTCATTTGTATAATCTAGCCTTTAAATAGACCCCCCCTGTTTTAGACCAGTTGATCTGCCGTTTCTTTTCTTCTCTCCTCTTCTCCCCTGTCCCTTGCGAGGGGGAGTTGCATAGGTCCGGTGGCCATGGATGAAGTGCTGGCTGTCCAGAGCCGGGACCCCGGGTGGACCACTAGCCTGTGCATCGGTTGGGGACATCTCTGCGCTGCTGACCCGTCTCCGCTCGGGATGGTTTCCTGTTGGCCCCGCTGTGGACTGGACTCCCGCTGATGTGTTGGATCCACTGTGGACTGGACTTTCACAATGTTATGTCAGACCCACTCGACATCCGTTGCTTTCGGTCTCCCCTAGAGGGGGGGGGTTACCCACATATGCGGTCCTCTCCAAGGTTTCTCATAGTCATTCACCGACGTCCCACTGGGGTGAGTTTTTCCTTGCCCGTATGTGGGCTCTGTACCGAGGATGTCGTTGTGGCTTGTACAGCCCTTTGAGACACTTGTGATTTAGGGCTATATAAATAAACATTGATTGATTGATTGAAACTCTGGACCTGTAAATACACGGTTAATGCTGTACCGCCTGGCAAAGCCTAGCAATGCTGTTGCTAACGACGGCATTGAAGCTAACTTAGCTACGGGACCTCGACAGAGCTATGCTAAAAACATTAGCTATCCACCTACGCCAGCCCTCATCTGCTCATCAACACCCGTGCTCACCTGCGTTCCAGCGATCGACGGCGCGACGAAGGACTTCACCCGATCATCGATGCGGTCGGCGGCTAGCGTCGGATAGCGCGTCTGCTATCCAACTCAAAGTCCTCCTGGTTGTGTTGCTGCAGCCAGCCGCTAATACACCGATCCCACCTACAACTTTCTTCTTTGCAGTCTCCATTGTTCATTAAACAAATTGCCAAAGATTCACCAACACAGATGTCCAGAATACTGTGGATTTTTGGGATGAAAACAGAGCTTTTTTGTATTGGATCCAATGGGGTCCGAATACTTCCGTTCTCTCTGTGACGCCACGCGCATACGTCATCATATCTAGACATTTTCAACCGGAAGTGTGGCGGGAAATTTAAAATGTCACTTTATAAGTTAACCCGGCCGTATTGGCATGTGTTGCAATGTTAAGATTTCATCATTTTAGACCAGTTGATCTGCCGTTTCTTTTCTTTTCTTTTCTACTCTGCTCCGGGGTGGACCGCTAGCCTGTCCATCAGATGGGGACATCTCTACGCTGCTGACCCGTCTCCACTCGGGATGGTTCCCGCTGGCCCCACCATGGACTGGACTTTCGCTGATGTGTTGGACTTTCACAATATTATGTCAGACCCACTCGACACCGAGGATGTCGTTGTGGCTTGTACAGCCCTTTGAGACACTAGTGATTTAGGGCTATATAAATAAACATTGATTGATTGATTGATTGATCATTGATATATAAACTATCAGACTGCGTGGTCGCTAGTAGTGGCTTTCAGTAGGCCTTTAAATCATGTTCCTACCTGCAAGTCCTGTCCGGAGTGTTCCGTTTGCATCCCGGGGGGAACGAACCTGGCAGTACCATGCGACCCGGTCGTGACACTTCAGTGTCTTAAAGAACTTTGGGTCGTCACTCTTCCCCGAAACTTGAACAAATTAGCCCTCTTGAATGTCAGCCATTATCTTAAAGTGGCCTCAGGCGGACCGACAATAAGTAATGCTAAGTGCTACATCATTACATTTTGCATTGAAGTAATGTACGGTCCGTCAAGCCCCTGTCTGTCATCCAACGCAATTATGTACAATTAGATGAATTATTTAATTCGAGTGTGTTCAAGCAAATGTTTCGAAAAGTTCCGATTGATTTTTTTTAAGTGTTTTGCCTGCTGTGCACTGTCGATCGCTGAGAACTATTTTCATAAAATACCAGCGACAGATCGTGGATTCGGACCTCTTGTTGACATCCCTGCTAACAGGCCTGGTGATAGAACGTTATCTCTCCTCGCCCACCACGGGGGTTTGAAGTCTCATTTTGTCTTCCTTACTTTGGCTGCCAGTCCTTCTTGTTGTACCAGCACACAATGCCAGGCCAGAAAACAACATGTCCGACAGTGGGCCGCCGTAGCGTTCAGACGGATGTCTTTGTTTTTGTGGTTTTTTTGGGGGTTTTATTAACTGCGCCCTGTACCTGCTGTTCCCGTCTAGACTGCTCGCCAAGTGTGACATCTGTTCTGAGATTAAGGACTGACTGTCAGCACCCTGCCACGGACAAAATCCAGGCGTGTCTGTCACAGTTCCGCACTTATTCTTCGGAGGAAATGACCGCGTTCGATCAGAAAGCTGGGAAATCCGTCAAAATGACCACCCTGGTCAGGATTGGCTCACCTTGCATCTTGGCAGTGCCGCCTCGCCCTAAATTATAAATGGTAAATGGGTTATACTTGTATAGCACTTTTCTACCTTTTAAGGGACTCAAAGCGCTTTGACACTATTTCCACATTCACACATTCACACATTCACACACACGCCTTGCATGGCAGCTACCGCTGCCATGCAAGGCGCTAACCAGGACCCATCAGGAGCAAGGGTGAAGTGTCTTGCCCAAGGACACAACGGACGTGACTAGGATGGTAGAAGGTGGGGATTGAACCAGGAACCCTCAGGTTGCTGACACGGCCACGCTCCCAACAGCACCACGCCGTCCCCTAAACGCAGAACACGCCCTGTGCGTAGGACCTCGCAGTCCTCGCATGTAAAATTTCAATAAATAAATGACAAGGCGTTTCATATGAAATGTTACTTTAAATATAATTCATTGTTTTTATTTTTATTTTTATTTATTTATTTATTTATTTTTAATTTTTATTTTTTTTATTATTATTTTTTTTAAATTTTATTTATTTTTTGTTTTGTTTTGTTTTGTTTTGTTTTGTTTTTTTTAAAAAAAGAAAAAAAAAAGAAAAAAAACAAAATTAAAAAAACAAAAAATAAAATAAATATAATTAATTGTGATGCAAAGCTGGTCGGCGCTAAACTAGTAAGGATTATGCATTTATGATTTTGAAATTGTTAATAAATGTATGCTTTAATGTAAACATTTCAGCACAGACTACAAAGGCTCCCAACAGCACCACGTCGTCCCCTAAACGCAGAACACGCCCTGTGCGTAGGACCTCGCAACCCTCGCATGTAAAATGTCAATAAATACATGACAAGGCGTTTCATATGAAATTTTTCTTTAAATGTAATTCATTGTTTTTATTTTGATTTTTTATTTATTTTTTATTTAATTTAATTTTTTATTTATTTATTTATTTTTTATTTTTTTTATTTATTTATTTGTTGTTTTGTTTTGTTTTTAAAAATTTTTTTTTTTTTAACTCCAAAAACAAAATAAAAAAAAACTAAAACTAAAATAAATATAATTAATTGTGATGCAAAGCTGGTCGGCGCTAAACTAGTAAGGATTATGCATTTATGATGTTGAAATGGTTAATAAATGTATGCTTTAATGTAAACATTTCGGCACAGACTACAAAGGCGGACGCGCAATTTTTCAGGATTTATGCAGATCCCAAATACAGATCAGCAGGTACAAGAAAGGTAAGAAAAGTTGCTTTTGCATAATATTGCGAAACAAAACGCCAGAAAATATGTCTTACCTTATACACACACCATAATAATACTCCTATGTTGAAGCACCGTACAATCCATCAAGCGGTGTGACTTCATAGCTTACCAAAGTCCTACTAAAACATTTTGATAGATTTTTGAGCGCCGTGTGTAATGTTCTATATTTCCTATCGAACATATACAATGTTGGTGCTGTTTACTTGAGTCATATTCGCATCATATTGCAGTCTACAAGTATCTCTTATGTTTGACTGCCATCTACTGGTCACACTTATCATTACACCATGTACCAAAGAAAATTGCTTCGAGGCTGGTAAGCACAACCGTAATTATTCCGTACATTAGGCGCACCGGGTTATAAGGCGCACTGTCGAGTTTTGAGGGGGGGAAACATGATTTTAAGTGCGCCATATAGTCCGGAAAGTACGGTAACAAACTATGGGCTGGTTCATTCATTTCTACGACATTGTCCATTGCTGGCGTAGGTAAACACAGGAAGTTGCCTGGGGCCCCAAAACGTCTCATAAAAATTTTAAAAAAAAAGTTTGCTAAAGTTTATTAATATATTTAAAAATTTAAAACACATTTTTACGTTTTTGTCTGTATTTTTGCGCTTCAAACTATATTGAAATGCTTAATCACGATAGTTTTCGACAGATCTCCCTCCCTTCTCACGAAATGGACTATTCCTTGCTACTGGTCATGAGCAGACTTGAATCCGGAAGACCGACCAAAACTCACCTGTTGGTGCAGTTATAAGAAGTTTTTTTATAAAGATAAAGTAAAGTTACCCAAGTTCAGTTTATTTGGAACATGCATACGATACAATGTTGTGCATCAAATATGTCCAGTTGTTTCATTACAGCTCGTCCGAAAAGGAGTAGGAAGAAAATGGAAAAAATATACATTTTTTAATATGTTTTTTGTCGGAGGACAAACATGGCACACACTTTAATTGTTTTTATTAAACATGCTTGACTGATGAGCGCCGTTTTGTCCTAATTTTGGCGGTCCTTGAACTCACCGTAGTTTCACATGCACAACTTTCTCTGATGCTGCCACAGAAAGACGCGTTTTATGCCCCTCCTTCTTTGTCTCATTTTGTCCACCAAATGTTTTATGCTGTGTGTGAACTTTGTTGACGTCATTGACTTGTGTGTAATGCTAATCAGGCATATTTGGTCACTGCATGACTGCAAGCTATTCGATGCTAACATGCTATTTAGGCTAACTGTATGTACAAATTGCATCATTAAGCCTCGTTTGTAGCTATGTTTGAGCTAATTTAATATCCTTTACTTATGTCCTCTGTGTATTTAAATTATATTTACATGCCTCATGACACATTATCTAATATCGGCTTGATTTCCGATTGTCGTTAGTGTGCCATGTTGTTCCAGACCACAGCAATTTGCAAATATTGCAATAAATCCATTAGAAGAAGACAGCCTGTCATTTCCTTTAATTTGGACACACACATCTATACCTTTGGCCATTCTAAACCAGTCATTTCCAGGAGGTATCTCACCCTCTGGGCAGCCTCCGTTTAACTAATGTTTTCCAATGTTGTAAAAATGTGTAGAATAAATATCACATTTCAACATTTCTGTCAACGCAGATTTGCATTAGCCTGCGACACATTTTGATAGTAGGCTAATATAGACACATCATGTGTTGCCTTCATTATAAGACTTATACGAGACTTTTAAAGTCATTTTGATAGTAGGCTATTATAGCTAATATAGACACTTACATCATGTGTTGCCTTCATTATAAGACTTATATAAGCCTTTTTTAAATTTTTGCGGATCCAGACATATTTTTTTTTTTGTAATCTCGGTCTAAAATGGCTCTTTCAACATTTCGGGTTACCGACCCCTGGCCTAAAACTTGCACAGCCACCCGTCTCAGCGGAACGTCTCAAACTGGATTCCCTCAACCGCAGTTTATTCGAAAACTATCATTTTCTCCACTTTATGGCTGGAAATTGTCATTGATTCGCCGGATGACAGACGCTAAGAGGCCCGCTATTGATGTCGCTATTGCCATCGACGCTTTTTCTGTAAATTCCTCATCTAATTACCGTTCCCCGGGCCCCGAATGATACACCCTTTGTTTTCTGAGAGGATGTCGATGGATGCGGGGCGCCTTGTTCTAGAGGGACGTATTGAGCTGCTTGTCTGTACTGTGATTTAGGACCGTTCATAGGCGGGTTGCAATCAAAGCTGTACCATAGACCAGGGGTCCCCAACCTTTTTTCCACCAGGGACCGGTTTAATGTATGCATTATTTTCACGGACCGGCTTTCTACGTGTGGCAGATAAAAATTAGCCTTTGGCTACAATCTGAAAGTTAAGTCGGAAAAAATGCGGTAGTTTATAAATTAACTAGATGAGGCAAATCCTGAAGGAATTGCATGTGAATGCTCCATTGCTGACAGAATGAAGTATATAGGGTATATAGGAAGAATAGTTTGAATGTTGGAATGTTTTGAATGTTGAAGCATTTGAATTTCCAGGAAAACCGGAATTTGGTTCGGAACTTGGGAAAGACTTAGTTTGAATGTTCAGGATGAGTGGAATATGTTGAAGGTGGAATGGTTTGAATAGTTTGAACAATGTATGAATTGTGAAGAATGGATAATTCATTTGGAATGTGGAAAATGTCCCTAAAAACTGAGAATTCTTGGAAATCCGGGATTTTTTTTTTTTTTACAGTTTTTGAAAGGGAGCACAGAATTCTTGAACAGGCTGAATATTTTGAAGTTGGCACGGTTTGAGTGGGAGTTGTGGAACTTTGAAAAATGTCCCATTCGTATCAATGGGAATTTCATGGAAATTTGGGGATTTCAGGAAAAGAGGGAATTTTTGGGAAAATGAAAAAAAATAAAACATAACAATTTCTGAATTAGTTGAAATGGTTGGTGTTGGAATTTTTCAAATCCGTCGAGAAATGTTGAAGTAGTAACCTTTTTAATTGAGAAATTGTATTAAGGAATTCCTGGGATTTCAGGAAAACCGGGAATTTTTCCATTTCGAAAAACAACTTCATTTTTTGACTTGATTAAGAGGAATGTTTTGACGGGGGAACGGTTGAAATGGGTTAAAAATGTGGAAGGAGTAGTCGCCAGAAAAAAGGGTCAAGAAAGGGTTGGAAAAAACTGGAATTCTGGGCATACCTGGAATTTTTTTTTAACTTGAAAAAAATTATAGTTTCAATGTCCAGGATGAGTGGAATATGTTGAAGGTGGAATGGTTTGAATAGGTTGAACAATGTTTGAATTGTGAAAAATGGATAATTCATTTGGAATGTGGAAAATGTCCCTAAAAAATGAGAATTCTTGGAAATCCGGGAATTTTTTTTTATACAGTTTTTGAAAGGGAGCACAGAATTCTTGAACAGGCTGAATATTTTGAAGTTAGCACGGTTTGAGTGGGAGTTGTGGAACTTTGAAAAATGTCCCATTCTTTTCAATGGGAATTTCATGGAAATTTGGGGATTTCAGGAAAAGAGGGAATTTTTGGGAAAATGAAAAAAAAAAAAAAAAAAAAATTCTGAATGAGTTGAAATGGTTGGTGTTGGAATTTTTCAAATCGGTCGGGAAATGTTGAAGTAGTAACATTTTTAATTGACAAATTGTATTAAGGAATTTCCGGAATTTCCGGAAAACTGGGAATTTTTCCATTTCGAAAAACAACTTCATTTTTTGACTTGATTAAGAGAAATGTTTTGACGGGGGAACGGTTGAAATGGGTTGAAAAATGTGGAAAGAGTAGTCAGCAGAAAAAAGGGTCAAAAATGGGTTGGAAAAAACTGGATTTCTGGGCATACCTGGAATTTTTTTTTAACTTGAAAAAAATTATAGTTTCAATGTCCAGGATGAGTGGAATATGTTGAAGGTGGAATGGTTTGAATAGGTTGAAAAATGTTTGAATTGTGAAAAATTGATAATTCATTTGCAGTGGGGAAAATGTCCTTAAAAACTGAGAATTCTTGGAAATACGGGAATTTTTTTTTACAGTTTTTGAAAGGGAACACAGAATTCTTGAACAGGCTGAATATTTTGAAGTTGGTACGGTTTGAGTGGGAGTTGTGGAACTTTGAAAAATGTCCCATTCTTTTCAATGGGAATTTCATGGAAATTTGGGGATTTCAGGAAAAGAGGGAATTTTTGGGAAAATGAAAAAAAAAAAAAAAAAAAAAATCTGAATGAGTTGAAATGGTTGGTGTTGGAATTTTTCAAATCGGTCGGGAAATGTTGAAGTAGTAACATTTTTAATTGAGAAATTGTATTAAGGAATTCCTGGAATTTCAGGAAAACTGGGAATTTTTCCATTTCGAAAAACAAGTTCATTTTTTGACTTGATTAAGAGGAATGTTTTGACGGGGGAACGGTTGAAATGGGTTGAAAAATGTGGAAGGAGTAGTCGCCAGAAAAAAGGGTCAAGAAAGGGTTGGAAAAACTGGAATTCTGGGCATTCCTGGAAAAAAAATGTAACTTGAAAAAATTATAGTTTCAATGTCCAGGATGAGTGGAATATGTTGAAGGTGGAATGGTTTGAATCAGTTGAAAAATGTGTAAATGGTGGAAGCTTGAAAAATGGCCAATTAATTTTGAATGGGGAAAAATGTGCCGGAAAACCTGGAATTCTGGGAAATCTGGGAATGTGTCAAGGTAAAGCCCGTGATTGGAATGGTTTGAATCGGATGAAAAAAGTGGAAGGTAGCGTGCGCCAAAATCTGGAGAAGAAGAAAAGGAAGAAGTTCAATTAAAAAATGTATGAATTTTGGTGTAGAATACCATATTAATTGTGTGAATACTTTGGAGCATTCACACAATTAATGTTGCTGTGTGGCCCGGTAGCAAATGTGTCACGGACCGATGGTTGGGGACCACTGCCATAGACTACTAAGGACTAAGGACGGTTGAATCCTGTTTCTCAGGATAGCACCTCTATTGACTGAAATAGTCTCCTGCAGTTTTCTCCTGTTGACTTCTATCCAAGACTCTTGACACCTTGTTCTAGAGGGATGTATTGAGCTGCTTGTCTGTACTGTGATTTAGGACCGTGCATAGGCGAGTTGTAATCAAAGCTGTACCATAGACTACTAAGGACTAAGGACAGTTGAATCCTGTTTCTCAGGATAGCACCTCTATTGACTGAAATAGTCTCCTGCAGTTTTCTCCTGTTGACTTCTATCCAAGACTCTTGACACCTTGTTCTAGAGGGACGTATTGAGCTGCTTGTCTGTACTTTGATTTAGGACCGTGCATAGGCGAGTTGTAATCAAAGCTGTACCATAGACTACTAAGGACAGTTGAATCCTGTTTCTTAGGATAGCACCTCTATTGACTGAAATAGTCTCCTGCAGTTCTCCCCTGTTGACTTCTATCCAAGACTCTTGACACCTTGTTCTAGAGGGACGTATTGAGCTGCTTGTCTGTACTGTGATTTAGGACCGTGCATAGGCGAGTTGTAATCAAAGCTGTACCATAGACTACTAAGGACTAAGGATGGTTGAACAATCCTGTTTCTCAGGATAGCGCTTCTATTGACTGAAATAGTCTCCTGCAGTTTTCCCCTGTTGAGTTCCATCCAAGACTCTTGACACCTTGTTCTAGAGGGACATATTGAGCTGCTTGTCTGTACTGTGATTTAAGACCGTGCATAGGCGAGTTGTAATCAAAGCTGTACCATAGACTACTAAGGACTAAGGACGGTTGAACAATCCTGTTTCTCAGGATAGCGCCTCTATTGACTGAAATAGTCTCCTGCAGTTCTCCCCTGTTGACTTCCATCCAAGACTCTTGACACCCTGTTCTAGAGGGACGTATTGAGCTGCTTGTCTGTACTGTGATTTAAGACCGTGCATAGGCGAGTTGTAATCAAAGCTGTACCATAGACTACTAAGGACTAAGGACGGTTGAACAATCCTGTTTCTCAGGATAGCGCCTCTATTGACTGAAATAGTCTCCTGCAGTTTTCCCCTGTTGAGTTCCATCCAAGACTCTCAACACCTTGTTCTAGAGCAGAGGTCTCAAACACGCGGCCCGCGGGCCAATTGCGGCCCGCGAGACGTTATTTTGCGGCCCCCACCTTAATATGAAAGTTAAATGTTAGTGCGGCCCGCGAGTTTTAAATGAATGGCGCTTGACAGCGTTGTGTGCGGAGCTGAAGGAATCTACCAATCACGGTGTGGCGAGGGCGTGCCTTGATGGCACTGCTTTGATGGCACTGCCTTAAGTGTCCTCCAGAAACTGTCAACGCATCATCTTTTTCTCCATACAAACAGCTGCCGGCCCAGACACATGTAGTATGAGGCTTCTGCAGACACACGCAAGTTATTGCAAGACATACTTGAGGAACAGCCATACATGTCACACTGAGGGTGGTCATATTTTATTTTTTAACACTGTTACAAATATGCGCCACACTGTGAACCCACACCAAACAAGAATGACAAACACATTTCGGGAGAACATCCGCACCTAAACACAACATAAACACAACAGAACAAATACCCAGAATCCTTTGCAGCCCTAACTCTTCCGGGCTACAAAAACACCCCCTACCCCCAACCCCGTCTCCTCCCAACCCCGCCCACCTCAACCCCCCCACATACACCTCAACCCCCCCCTATCTCCCAAATTCGGAGGTCTCAAGGTTGGCAAGTATGCATTGACGTCACTTGCGTGATGCAAGCAGAGAAACATTTTGCCGCTTTTCCACGACACCCGTTCACGCTCTTCCTCCCTCCCTCCCTGCCTCCCTCGCTCGCCCGCCTGCTCGCTCCCGCCCCCGTTGTAAACAGTCCGGGCGGGGAAGACGAGCACTCCGCCGAAGGACTGAGCGACAATACAAAAGTGTGGTGCACTGGACCCCAGCGCTGATACTCCGAGAGAGAGTCGCTGGGCGAATCAGACGTGTAACACGTTAGTGGTGATGTTAGCCCGTTCGGGGCTAATTGTGCTACCGTAACTGTAAACTCCACGGCGAGCCCCCCTCCTTCCCCTCCCGTTGGCTCCAGACAGAGACGATTTTTGATGCAATATTTCTTTGTTGAGCATAGGGGCACCCCAACGTGTCTTTCATTTCATTTCATTTTTATTTATATCCTTCATTGATGTGCATCTTTGATCGATAGACAATTAAACCACAATTATTCAATTATACATTTACACACCAATGCCTGAGAAGGAGCAGGATGAAGAAAAATCGTATATTTTTCTGCCCCCTTCAACATAATACGTAGTCTTACTTAATGATATCATATAAACCAACAAATACTACCAAATATAACGAAAACAAACAAAAAAACACACAAAAAAACACAAGAAGTGCAAAACTTCATGATGTACAAACCGAACAAAAAAAAAAAAAGTAATATACACCTCACAGGATGATACAAAACAAATACAAAACCAGGCAAAAAATAAGTAAAATATTAAATATAAAGCAAAATGTAAACACTTATGGCTGTCCATATGATCTTATTGTTCTGTCTTTATATAGTTTTTCAATTGGAATATATTTTTACAATCTTTTATCTCATTGTAAAGAGAATTCCATAGTTTAACCCCCACCACTGATATGCACATTTGTTTTAAAGTTGTCCTTGAATACTGATGTTGGAAATGACCTTTTCTTCTATGCTCTTCATTCTCAGAAGTGATGACAAACATTTTTTGTAAATTTGCTGGTAATGTTTTACTTTTAGCCTTAAACATGACACATAATGTCTGTAACTTTACTAGCTCCTGTAATTTCAATAAACCGGAATTAATAAATAATATGTTAGTGTGTTCTAAGTAATCTACTTTATGAATAATCCTTATGGCTCTTTTCTGTAGTTGATACAGAGAAAGTTGCGATGCACAAGGAATACAATTTGAAACATCATTATACAACTAGACATGCTGAGGAGTATGCAAAATACCAGGGAGATGAGAGAGTGAACCGGGTTGCAAATTATAAAACCAGTCTACTGAGGCAACAAGATTTCGTCAAGAAAGCAAGCGAAAAGAGCGATGCAGCAGTCAAAGCTAGCTACATGGTGAGTGAGATGGTTGCTACGGCGGGAAAGCCATTCAAAGAAGGTGAATTCATTAAAAAGTGCATGATAGATTTTTTTTAAGAAATCTTTTTTTGCGGCCCAGCCTCACCCAGTTTCTGCATCCAGTGGCCCCCAGGTAAATTGAGTTTGAGACCCCTGTTCTAGAGGGACATATTGAGCTGCTTGTCTGTACTGTGATTTAGGACCGTGCATAGGCGAGTTGTAATCAAAGCTGTACCATAGACTACTAAGGACTAAGGACGGTTGAACAATCCTGTTACTCCGGATAGCGCCTCTATTGACTGAAATAGTCTCCTGCAGTTTTCCCCTGTTGAGTTCCATCCAAGACTCTCGACACCTTGTTCTAGAGGGACGTATTGAGCTGCTTGTCTGTACTGTGATTTAGGACCGTGCATAGGCGAGTTGTAATCAAAGCTGTACCATAGACTACTAAGGACTAAGGATGGTTGAACAATGAAATATGTGGGCTCTGTACCGAGGATGTCGTTGTGGCTTGTACAGCCCTTTGAGACACTTGTGATTTAGGGCTATATAAATAAACATTGATTGATTGATTGATTGAACAATCCTGTTTCTCCGGATAGCGCCTCTATTGACTGAAATAGTCTCCTGCAGTTTTCCCCTGTTGAGTTCCATCCAAGACTCTCGACACCTTGTTCTAGAGGGACGTATTGAGCTGCTTGTCTGTACTGTGATTTAGGACCGTGCATAGGCGAGTTGTAATCAAAGCTGTACCATAGACTACTAAGGACTAAGGACGGTTGAACACTCCTGTTTCTCAGGATAGCACCTCTATTGACTGAAATAGTCTCCTGCAGTTCTCCCCTGTTGACTTCTATCCAAGACTCTTGACACCTTGTTCTAGAGGGACGTATTGAGCTGCTTGTCTGTACTGTGATTTAGGACCGTGCATAGGCGCGTTGTAATCAAAGCTGTACCATAGACTACTAAGGACTAAGGACGGTTGAACAATCCTGTTACTCATGATAGCGCCTCTATTGACTGAAATAGTCTCCTGCAGTTTTCCCCTGTTGAGTTCCATCCAAGACTCTTGACACCTTGTTCTAGAGGGACATATTGAGCTGCTTGTCTGTACTGTGATTTAGGACCATGCATAGGCGAGTTGTAATCAAAGCTGTACCATAGACTACTAAGGACTAAGGACGGTTGAACAATCCTGTTTCTCAGGATAGCGCCTCTATTGACTGAAATAGTCTCCTGTAGTTCTACCCTGTTGACTTCTATCCAAGACTCTTGACACCTTGTTCTAGAGGGACGTATTGAGCTGCTTGTCTGTACTGTGATTTAGGACCGTGCATAGGCGAGTTGTAATCAAAGCTGTACCATAGACTACTAAGGACTAAGGACCGTTGAACAAGCCTGTTTCTCAGGATGGCGCCTCTAATGACTGAAATATTCTCCTGCAGTTTTCCCCTGTTGACTTCCATCCAAGACTCTTGACACCTTGTTCTAGAGGGACGTATTGAGCTGCTTGTCTGTACTGTGATTTAGGACCGTGCATAGGCGAGTTGTAATCAAAGCTGTACCATAGACTACTAAGGACTAAGGACGGTTGAACACTCCTGTTTCTCAGGATAGCGCCTCTATTGACTAAAATAGTCTCCTGCAGTTTTCCCCTGTTGAGTTCCATCCAAGACTCTTGACACCTTGTTCTAGAGGGACATATTGAGCTGCTTTTCTGTACTGTGATTTAGGACCGTGCATAGGCGAGTTGTAATCAAAGCTGTACCATAGACTACTAAGGACTAAGGACGGTTGAACAATCCTGTTTCTCAGGATAGCGCCTCTATTGACTGAAATAGTCTCCTGCAGTTCTCCCCTGTTGACTTCTATCCAAGACTCTTGACACCTTGTTCTAGAGGGACGTATTGAGCTGCTTGTCTGTACTGTGATTTAGGACCGTGCATAGGCGAGTTGTAATCAAAGCTGTACCATAGACTACTAAGGACTAAGGATGGTTGAACAATCCTGTTTCTCAGGATAGCGCTTCTATTGACTGAAATAGTCTCCTGCAGTTCTACCCTGTTGACTTCTATCCAAGACTCTTTACACCTTGTTCTAGAGGGACGTATTGAGCTGCTTGTCTGTACTGTGATTTAGGACCGTGCATAGGCGAGTTGTAATCAAAGCTGTACCATAGACTA
>NC_084739.1:7283353-7285853 GCF_033978785.1 Entelurus aequoreus | reverse complement strand
CTTCCTCAAAACTCGACAGTGCCCCTAATGTACCATTCTGGATTTACTTACCAACCTCGAAGCTATTTTATTTGGTACATGGTGTAACGATAAGCATTTCAATGTAGTTTGAAGCGCAAAAATACAGACAAAAACGTAAAAATGTGTTTAAAATGTTTAAATACATTAATAAACTTTAGTAATCTTTTTTAAAAAAAATTTATGAGACGTTCAGGCAACTTCCCGTATTTACCTATTGGTAAGTCCACGCCAGCAATGGACAATGCCGTAGAACTGAATGAACCAGTCCAGAGTTTGTTACCGTACTTTCCGGACTAAAAGGCGCACTTAAAAACCTTTTTTTCCCCCCTCAAAACTCGACAGTGCGCCTTATAACCCGGTGCGCCTAATGTACGGAATGATTACGGTTTTGCTTACCGACCTCGAAGCAATTTTATTTGGTAATGGTTGTAATGATAAGTGTGACCAGTAGATGGCAGTCAAACATAAGAGATGCATGTAGACTGCAATATGATGGGAATATGACTCAAGTAAACAACACCAACATTGTATATGTTCGATTGGAAATATAGAACATTACACACGGCGCTCAAAAATCCATCAAAATGTTTTAGTAGGACTTTGGTAAGCTATGAAGTCGCACCGCTTGATGGATTGTACTGTACTTCAACATACTATTGAAGTATTATTATAGTGTGTGTATTATCTGGCGTTTTGTTTCGCAATATTATGCAAAATAAACTTTTCTTAACTTTTGGTACCTGCTGATCTGTATTTGGGATCTGCATAAGTCCTGAAAAATTACGCGCGTCCGCCTTTGTAGTCTTTGACGAAATTTTTACATTAAAGCTTATTTTTATTAACAATTTCAACATCATAAATGCATAATCCTTGCTAGTTTAGCGCCGACCAGGATTTGAGCCTTTCAAGCTTTGCATCACAAGAATTATATTTATTTATTGATTTATTTATTTATTTATTTTTTATTTTATTTTTTTTAAACAAAACAAACAAAACAAATACAAAATAAAAAATACAAATAAATTAAATATATATATATATAAAAAAATAAAATAAAATAAAAATAAAAATAAAAACAATGAATTATATTTAAAGTAAAGTTTCATATGAAAAGCCTTGTTATTTATTTATTGGCATTTTACATGCAAGGATTGCGAGGTCCTACACACAGGGCGTGTTCTGCGTTTTTATCTGGCGTTTTGTTTCGCAATATTATGCAAAAGCAACTTTTCTTACCTTTTGGTACCTGCTGATCTGTATTTGGGATCTGCATAAGTCCTGAAAAATTGCGCGCGTCCGCCTTTGTAGTCTGTGACGAAATTTTTACATTAAAGCTTATTTTTATTAACAATTTCAACATCATAAATGCATAATCCTTGGGAGTTTAGCGCCGACCAGGATTTGAGCCTTTCAAGCTTTGCATCAAAAGAATTATATTTATTTATTTATTTATTTATTTATTTATTTTTTTTTTTAAACAAAACAAACAAAACAAATAAAAAATAAAAAATACAAATAAATTAAAAAAATATATATAAAAAAATAAATAAAATAAAAATAAAAACAATGAATTATATTTAAAGTCCTACACACGGGGCGTGTTCTGCGTTTTTATCTGGCGTTTTGTTTCGCAATATTATGCAAAAGCAACTTTTCTTACCTGTCTTGTACCTGCTGATCTGTATTTGGGATCTGCATAAATCCTGCACAGACTTTGTAGTCTGTGCTGAAATTTTTACATTAAAGCATACCTTTATTAACAATTTCAACATCATATACCAAAGACTATAAACATGGGACCCATTACCTCCCTGCTTGGCACTCAGCATCAAGGGTTGGAATTGGGGGGTTAAATCACCAAAAATGATTCCCGGGCGGGGCCACCGCTGCTGCTCACTGCTCCCCTCACCTCCCAGGGGGGTGAACAAGGGTGATGGGTCAAATGCAGAGAATAATTTCGCCACACCAAGTGTGTGTGTGACAATCATTGGTACTTTACTTTAATATAACTCACTTAAAGGGGCTTTTAGAGGCCATAAGTGGGCCACCCTGGGTACCATAGGTGGTCGCCAGAAGCACCCCTCACTGGGACCCATGTGTCCGTCCTTCCCAGACAAAAACCCAGGCTGCGACGAAGACCATGTCGTGGGCGGGGGCCTCCTTTTGTCCCCCCTGGCTCATGTTTGCCATGGCTGCCATCCCTCTAGACCAGGGGTGTCCAAAGTGTGGCCAGAGGGGCCTTTTGCGGCCCACAGCTAATGTTTTACCGGCACATCATTCTAAAAATACTAAAACTTTTTTTTTTTTTAAACATTAAAAAGTGGTAAAAAAAAAGAGCAAATAGGTCAAATGCAAAAGTTGCGTTGTTGACTCTAATAACACTATTTTTTTTATAATTTTTCAAAAAATAATAATGAATCAAAATCAATGTTGCTATGAATTATTGACTAATTTAAGGACAAAAAGGACACAAATACAA
>NC_084739.1:7238353-7278353 GCF_033978785.1 Entelurus aequoreus | reverse complement strand
TGGATCGGACAGTGTCGCTGGCCACAACTAATGGCGCCGGTGTGATCGATAAAGCATTGGAAAAGAAACAAAAATGAAATTCCGCTTTTCTCCCCGTGATTACATTCGCAATGACTGAATTTGTTTGATTAAAAAGAAACAGCAACTTTTTCTTTCTTTTTTTTTGGAGCAACGCCCAAATAAGCATCCTGAAGTTTTTTGGTTTTTTTCTCTTCCCCTCCGCTTTCTAACCTCAAGTCCATTAAAATTCTTCTGAAGTTTTGTACATATCACTACATCAAGTGCACATAAATTATGAATGTCTCACATAGCAATCTAGCCCCCGGGTTTCCCTTGCAACTGATTTGGTGTCTGTGAACTTTGTTGTTACAAGGACGGCAGAAAATTGGAGTAATTTGCTCTCCCGGTGATTGATCATTCAGAGCTCATAACGCCGAGCATGGCGTAATAAACATCTCCACCTTGGCGCGTTGCTCTGAGCTTCCATTTGTTTCGACATTTTTGATGTCGCACGGTCTACAGAAAGATGCAGGCAGAAGGAGGACTTGGTCACGGAAAACCTCGAAATTTTGCATTATTAAGGATAACTGTGTGTTTTTGTAATGTATTTGGGATACCACACTAGCCAGATTGTATCATATTTGTTATTAAGGTGAAGTACACGGAACAAGCCCAGCAGGCACAAGACATTGATACAACGTTGATTGTTTGTCAAACATGGTTGCACAATAGTTGTATTTGTAAATTGAGAAAACATTGATGTCCAACGTTGGATCAACATTGTTGGTTGGGAAATGACCAAATTTCAATGGTCAAATCAACGTCAGAACCCGACATTGATTAAACATTGTCAAAAAGTATGTTGTTTCAATGTTGTATTTGTGTTGTGGAATATTGGTAGGGGAAATGATCAAATATCAATGGTCAAGTCAACGTCAGAACCCAACATTGATTAAACGTCGTCAAAAAGCATGTTGTTTCAACGTTATGTTTGTGTTGTAGAATATTGCTTGGGAAATAACCACATTTCAATGATCGGAACCCAACATTGATTAAACGTTGTCAAAAAAGCATGTTGTTCGAACGTTGTATTTGTGTTGTGGAATATTGGTTGGGAAACGACCAAAATTCAATGGTCGAATCAACGTCAGAACCCCCCATTGATTAAACTTAGTTAAAAAGTATGTTGTTTTAATGTTGTATTTGTGTTGGGAAATGACCAAATTTCAATGGTCAAATCAACGTCAGAACCCAACATTGATTAAACGTGGTCAAAAAAGCATGTTGTTCGAACGTTGTATTTGTGTTGTGGAATATTGGTTGGGAAATTACCAAAATTCAATGGTCAAATCAACGTCAGAACCCGACATTGATTAAACGTCGTCAAAAAGCATGTTGTTTGATTGTTGTATTTGTGTTGTAGAATATTGGTTGGGGAAATGATCAAATATCAATGGTCAATTCAAAGTCGGAACCCAACATTGATTAAAGGTAGTCAAAAAGCATGTTGTTTCAACGTTGTATTTGTTTTGTAGAATATTGGTAGGGGAAATGATCAAATATCAATGGTCAAGTCAACATCAGAACCCAACATTGATTAAACATCGTCAAAAAGCATGTTGTTTCAACGTTATGTTTGTGTTGTAGAATATTGGTTGGGAAATAACCACATTTCAATGATCAGAACCCAACATTGATTAAACGTTGTCGAAAAAGCATGTTGTTCGAACGTTGTATTTGTGTTGTGGAATATTGGTTGGGAAACGACCAAAATTCAATGGTCGAATCAACGTCAGAACCCCCCATTGATTAAACTTAGTTAAAAAGTATGTTGTTTTAATGTTGTATTTGTGTTGGGAAATGACCAAATTTCAATGGTCAAATCAACGTCATAATCTGATCAAGAAAGCATGTTGTTTGAACGTTGTATTTGTGTTGGGAAATGACCAAATTTCAATGGTCAAATCAACGTCAGAACCCAACATTGATTAAACGTTGTCAAAAAAGCATGTTGTTCGAACGTTGTATTTGTGTTGTGGAATATTGGTTGGGAAATGACCAAAATTCAATGGTCAATTCAACGTCGGAACCCGACATTGATTAAACGTCATCAAAAAGCATGTTGTTTCAATGTTGTATTTGTGTTGTAGAATATTGGTTGGGGAAATGATCAAATATCAATGGTCAATTCAAAGTCGGAACCCAACATTGATTAAAGGTAGTCAAAAAGCATGTTGTTTCAATGTTGTATTTGTGTTGTGGAATATTGGTAGGGGAAATGATCAAATATCAATGGTCAAGTCAACATCAGAACCCAACATTGATTAAACGTCGTCAAAAAGCATGTTGTTTCAACGTTATGTTTGTGTTGTAGAATATTGGTTGGGAAATAACCAAATTTCAATGATCAGAACCCAACATTGATTAAACGTTGTCGAAAAAGCATGTTGTTCGAACGTTGTATTTGTGTTGTGGAATATTGGTTGGGAAATGACCAAAATTCAATGGTCGAATCAACGTCAGAACCCCCCATTGATTAAACTTAGTTAAAAAGTAAGTTGTTTTAATGTTGTGTTTGTATTGGGAAATGACCGAATTTCAATGGTCAATTCAACTTCTGAACCCAACATTGATTAAAGGTAGTCAAAAAGCATGTTGTTTCAATGTTGTATTTGTGTTGTAGAATACTGTTTGGGGAATGACCAAATTTCAATGGTCAAATCAACGTCAGAACCCCCCATTGATTAAACTTAGTTAAAAAGTATGTTGTTTCAAACGTTGTATTTGTGTTGTAGAATATTGGTTGGGAGATGACCAAATATCAATGATCAAATCAACGTCATAATCTGATCAAGAAAGCATGTTGTTTGAACGTTGTATTTGTGTTGGGAAATGACCAAATTTCAATGGTCAAATCAACGTCACAACCCCCCAATGATTAAACTTAGTTGAAAAGTATGTTGTTCCAACGTTGTATTTGTGTTATGGAATATTGGTTGGGAAATGACCAAATTTCAATGGTCAAATCAACGTCAGAACCCAACATTGATTAAACGTTGTCAAAAAAGCATGTTGTTCGAACGTTGTATTTGTGTTGTGGAATATTGGTTGGGGAATGACCAAATTTCAATGGTCAAATCAACGTCAGAACCCAACATTGATTAAAGGTCGTCAAAAAGCATGTTGTTTCAATGTTGTATTTGTGTTGTGGAATATTGGTAGGGGAAATGATCAAATATCAATGGTCAGATCAACGTCAGAACCCAACATTGATTAAACATCGTCAAAAAGCATGTTGTTTCAACGTTATGTTTGTGTTGTAGAATATTGGTTGGGAAATAACCAAATTTCAATGATCAGAACCCAACATTGATTAAACGTTGTCGAAAAAGCATGTTGTTCGAACGTTGTATTTGTGTTGTGGAATATTGGTTGGGAAATTACCAAAATTCAATGGTCGAATCAACGTCAGAACCCCCCATTGATTAAACTTAGTTAAAAAGTATGTTGTTTTAATGTTGTATTTGTGTTGGGAAATGACTAAATTTCAATGGTCAAATCAACGTCAGAACCCAACATTGATTAAACGTGGTCAAAAAGCATGTTGTTTCAACGTTGTATTTGTGTTGTAGAATATTGGTTGGGAAATGACCAAATATCAATGGTCAAATCAACGTCATAATCTGATCAAGAAAGCATGTTGTTTGAACGTTGTATTTAATAATAATAATAATAATGGATTAGATTTATATATTTATTTATTTATATATTTATGTTGGGAAATGACCAAATTTCAATGGTCAAATCAACGTCAGAACCCAACATTGATTAAACGTTGTCAAAAAAGCATGTTGTTCGAACGTTGTATTTGTGTTGTGGAATATTGGTTGGGAAATTACAAAAATTCAATGGTCAAATCAACGTCAGAACCCCACATTGATTAAACGTGGTCAAAAAGCATGTTGTTTCAATGTTGTATTTGTGTTGGGAAATGACCAAATTTCAATGGTCAAATCAACGTCAGAACCCAACATTGATTAAACGTGGTCAAAAAGCATGTTGTTTCAATGTTGTATTCGTGTTGTGGAATATTGGTTGGGAAATGACCAAATTTTAATAGTCAAATCAACGTCAGAACCCGACATTGATTAAACATCATCAAAAAGTATGTTGTTTCAACGTTGTATTTGTTTTGTGGAATATTGATTAGGAAATGACCACATTTCAATGGTCAATTCAACGTCGGAACCCAACATTGATTAAAGGTAGTCAAAAAGCATGTTGTTTCAATGTTGTATTTGTGTTGTAGAATATTGGTTAGGGAATGACCAAATTTCAATGGTCAAATCAACGTCAGAACCCCCCCATTGATTAAACTTAGTTAAAACGTATGTTGTTTCAATGTTGTATTTGTGTTGGGAAATCACCAAATTTCAATGGTCAAATCAACGTCAGAACCCAACATTGATTACACGTGGTCAAAAAGTATGTTGTTTCAATGTTGTATTTGTGTTGTGGAATATTGGTTGTGAAATGACCGAAATTTAATAGTCAAATCAACGTCAGAACCTGACATTGATTAAACGTAGTCAAACACCATGTTGTTTCAACGTTGTATTGGTGTTGGTAAATGCCCAAAATTCAATGGTCAAATCAACTTCAGAACCCGACATTGATTAAACATCATCAAAAAGCATGTTGTTTCAATGTTGTATTTGTTTTGTGGAATATTGGTTAGGAAATGACCAAATTTCAATGGTCAATTCAACTTCTGAACCCAACATTGATTAAAGGTAGTCAAAAAGCATGTTGTTTCAACGTTGTATTTGTGTTGTAGAATATTGGTTGGGAAATGACCAAATTTCAATGGTCAAATCAACGTCAGAACCCCCCATTGATTAAATTTAGTTAAAAAGTATGTTGTTTCAATGTTGTATTTGTGTTGGGAAATGACCAAATTTCAATGGTCAAATCAACGTCAGAACCCAACATTGATTAAACGTGGTCAAAAAGCATGTTGTTTCAACGTTGTATTTGTTTTGTGGAATATTGGTTGGGAAATGACCGAATTTTAATAGTCAAATTAACGTCAGAACCTGACATTGATTAAACGTAGTCAAAAAGCCTGTTGTTTCAACGTTGTATTGGTGTTGGTAAATGACCAAAATTCAATGGTCAAATCAACTTCTGAACCCGACATTGATTAAACATAGTCAAAAATCATGTTGTTTCAACGTTGTATTTGTTTTGTGGAATATTGATTAGGAAATGACCACATTTCAATGGTCAATTCAACGTCGGAACCCAACATTGATTAAAGGTAGTCAAAAAGCATGTTGTTTCAATGTTGTATTTGTGTTGTACAATATTGGTTAGGGAATGACCAAATTTCAATGGTCAAATCAACGTCAGAACCTAACATTGATTAAACGTATTCAAAAAGCATGTTGTTTCAATGTTGTATTTGTGTTGGGAAATGACCAAATTTCAATGGTCAAATCAACGTCAGAACCCAACATTGATTAAACGTTGTCAAGAAAGCATGTTGTTCGAACGTTGTATTTGTGTTGTGGAATATTGGTTGGGAAATGACCAAAATTCAATGGTCAAATCAACGTCAGAACCCAACATTGATTAAACTTAGTTAAAAAGTATGTTGTTTCAATGTTGTATTTGTGTTGGGAAATGACCAAATTTCAATGTTCAAATCAACGTCAGAACCTGACATTGATTAAACGTTGTCAAAAAGCATGTTGTTTCAACGTTGTATTTGTGTTGGTAAATGACCAAAATTCAATGGTCAAATCAACTTCAGAACCCGACATTGATTAAACATCATCAAAAAGCATGTTGTTTCAACGTTGTATTTGTTTTGTGGAATATTGGTTAGGAAATGACCAAATTTCAATGGTCAATTCAACTTCTGAACCCAACATTGATTAAAGGTAGTCAAAAAGCATGTTGTTTCAATGTTGTATTTGTGTTGTAGAATATTGGTAGGGGAAATGATCAAATATAAATGGTCAAGTCAACGTCAGAACCCCCCATTGATTAAACGTTGTCAAAAAGTATGTTGTTTCAACTTTGTGTTTGTGTTGTAGAATATTGGTTAGGAAATGACCACATTTCAATGGTCAATTAATCATCAGAACCCAACATTGATTAAAGGTAGACAAAAAGCATGTTGTTTCAATGTTGTATTTGTGTTGTAGAATATTGGTCGGGAAATGACCAAAATTCAAAGGTCAAATCAATGTCATAACGCAACATTGATTAAACGTTTTCAAAAAGCATGTTGTTTCAATGTTGTATTTGTGTTGTAGAATATTGGTTGGGAAATGACCAAATTTCGATGGTCAAATCGTCAGAACCCAACATTGATTAAACGTTGTTAAAAAGCATGTTGTTTCAACGTTGTATTTGTGTTGTAGAATATTGGTTGGAAAATGACCGAAATTCAATTGTCAAATAAACGTCAGAACCCAACATTGATTACATTTCGTCAAAAAGCATGTTGTTTCAATGTTGTATTTGTGTGGTAGAATTATCGTTGGGAAATGATCAAATATCATTGGTCAAATCAACGTCACAACCTGACATTGAATAAACGTTGTCAAAAAGTATGTTGTTTCAATGTTATGTTTGAGTTGCTCAACTTCAGGACCTAATTCAAGTACTCAACGTTGTTTCAATGTCTTGTGCCTGCTGGGATACGTGTCACTTCTAATTTGCTTAACTTCTTGGCAGAGAAGTCGAACTTGGATAAAAACTAGACGGATAGGATGAAAAGCTGAACTGAAAGGCTGTTGAAATAATGTATGTAGAATGAATGTTGACATGTAAAATGAATGTCGGAAATGCGATGAAATCGGGTAAGAAATGTGAGAACATTGACAAATAATATGATAAAATGGCTAGGTAGAATACAATTTTTTGGTTCTGGATACTTATAATTAGCATGTTAGTATGCTAACATTAACATGCTATAGAATTAGCCAATTGTGTAGATATACACTTAAACAGCTAGCATAATAATGTTAGCTTAGCAAGATGGCGTCAAGTAATGAAATATATAACTAAGTGTATAGCTACCAAAGTGGCTATATATTTCATTACTTGACGCTATCTTGTTAGCATGTTAACAGTTAACATGATAACATGCTAATGTGTTATTGTTATCGTGTTAATATTAACATGCTAGCATTTTTGATCATTTTGTATGTTTACAGCTAAAAACCATACATTGGTCATGCTTCTCAATTATTTTCTGTTTTGCCCCCCCTTAAGTATAGGTTTCTGGATGCTAATAATTAGCATGTTAGTATGCTAACATTAACATGTTAGCAATTTAGCCAAGTGTTTGAAATATATTAGCCAATTGTGTCGCTATACACTCGGTTATATATTTCATTACTTGACGCTATCTTGTTGGCACGTTAACAGCTAACATGCTAATGTGTTCATGTTATCGTGCTAATATTAACATGCTAGCATTTGTGCTAATTTTGTACGTGTACAGCTAAAAATCATATATTTTGTAGTGCTTCTCAAGTATTTTCTGTTTTTCCCCCCTAGGTAGAAGAAAATATTTTGTTTCTGGATACTAATAATTAGCATGTTAGTATGCTAACATTGACATGCTATCAAATTAGCCAATTGTGTAGGTATACACTTAAACAGCTAGCATAATAATGTTAGCGTAGCAAAATGGCGTCAAGTAATGAAATATATAACTAAGTGTATAGCTACCAAAGTGGCTATATGTCAACAGTTAACCTGATAACATGCTTATGTGTTATTGTTGTCGTGCTAATATTAACATGCTAGCATTTTTGATAATTTTGTACATATACCGCTAAAAATTATATATTTGTCAAATGCTTCTTAATTATTTTCTGGATTCTAATAATTAGCATGTTAGTATGCTAACATTAACATGCTAGCAATTCAGCCAATTGTGTGAAATATATTAGCCAATTGTGTAGCTATACACTTGGTTATATATTTCATTACTTAACGCTATCTCATTAGCATGCTAACAGTTAACATGCTAATGCATTAATGTTATCGTGCTAATATTAACCTGCTAGCACTTTTGCTAATTTTGTACATCTACAGCTAAAAATCATATACATTTTGTAGTGCTTCTCAACTATTTTCAGTTTTGGTAGAATAAAACATTTTGTTTCTGGATGCGAATAATTAGCATGTTAGTATGCTAACATTGACATGCTATCAAACCAGCCAATTGTGTAGGTATACACTTAAACAGCTAGCATAATAATGTTAGCGTAGCAAAATGGCGTCAAGTAATGAAATATATAACTAAGTGTATAGCTACCAAAGTGGCTATATGTCAACAGTTAACCAGATAACATGCTTATGTGTTATTGTTGTCGTGCTAATATTAACATGCTAGCATTTTTGATAATTTTGAACGTATACCGCTAAAAATTATATATTTGTCAAATGCTTCTTAATTATTTTCTGGATGCTAATAATTAGCATGTTAGTATGCTAACATTAACATACTAGCAATTTAGCCAATTGTGTGAAATATTTTAGCCAATTGTGTAGCTATACACTTGGTTATATATTTCATTACTTAACGCTATCTCATTAGAATGCTAACAGTTAACATGCTAATGCATTAATGTTATCGTGCTAATATTAACATGCTAGCACTTTTGCTAATTTTGTACGTCTACAGCTAAAAATCATATACATTTTGTAGTGCTTCTCAAGTATTTTCAGTTTTGGTAGAATAAAACATTTTGTTTCTGGATGCGAATAATTAGCATGTTAGCGTGCTAACATTGACATGCTATCAAATTAGCCAATTGTGTAGGTATACACTTAAACAGCTAGCATAATAATGTTAGCGTAGCAAAATGGCGTCAAGTAATGAAATATATAACTAAGTGTATAGCTACCAAAGTGGCTATATGTCAACAGTTAACCTGATAACATGCTTATGTGTTATTGTTGTCGTGCTAATATTAACATGCTAGCATAATAATGTTAGCGTAGCAAAATGGCGTCAAGTAATGAAATATATAACTAAGTGTATAGCTACCAAAGTGGCTATATATCAACAGTTAACCTGATAACATGTTTATGTGTTATTGTTATCGTGCTAATATTAACATGCTAGCATTTTTGATAATTTTGTACATATACCGCTAAAAATTATATATTTGTCATGCTTCTCAATTATTTTCTGGATGCTAATAATTAGCATGTTAGTATGCTAACATTAACATGCTAGCTATTTAGCCAATTGTGTGAAATATTTTAGCCAATTGTGTAGCTATACACTTGGTTATATATTTCATTACTTAACGCTATCTCATTAGCATGCTAACAGTAAACATGCTAATACATTAATGTTATCGTGCTAATATTAACATGCTAGCACTTTTGCTAATTTTGTACGTCTACAGCTAAAAATCATATATTTTGTAGTTTTTCTCAACTATTTTCAGTTTTGGTAGAATAGAACATTTTGTTTCTGGATGCGAATAATTAGCATGTTAGCGTGCTAGCGATTTAGCCAATTGTGTAGGTTTACACTTAAATGTATCATGTATGCTTCGCAAGATGGCGTCAAGTAATGAAATATATGTTTTTTTTAGCTGTTTACCCACACATTTAGCTAAGTTGCTAACGTGGGGATTAGTCGTATTGGTATTTTGAGTCTTTGTATATATTTCTATAATGGACGGTGGCAGTTGTCATCCCCTTTGAGGCTTTTGATTGATTGATTGAAACTTGTATTAGTAGATTGCACAGTACAGTACACATTCCGTACAATCGACCACTAAATGGTAACACTACCCCCTGAATGTCGCTGAACTCCCAATCCCAGGCTGCGAGGAGCGCCGAGTCCAAGTCTATACCGTCCAGGCTCGTAAGCAGCTGCACATCAAACGGAATACTGTGATTCATCAAGACCGCTGCACCAGTGATTTGTTTATCGGAGTTAACATCCTTGCCCATATTTTCTTCAAACTTGCCTCTTTCATGTAGTTCTGCAGTGGCAGCTTGGGGTCATAATCCACCTACTTAAAAGACGGTGTTCTCGTTGAGTTCCAATGAAAACCACCTGGCCAGAGACACCAGGGTTAGGGGTTTCTCCAAAGGTGCTCTCATTCAGGATGATGAATGTAGCCAAAGTCAAAAACCTGCTGAGTGGATCAGCATCATTACGCATGAGGAATAGGAGGAACCCGATGAAATGCGGCGAACAGATGTTTCAGATCTTCGCCGGAATCCTTCATCCAGCGTAGCGTCCGTGCAGTCGAAGGTAAAGGGAATCCAAGGTCTTTTGTCTGCTTTTCATCGCAAAGACGTGGTTGAAACCCTCTGAGATTGACTATTTGGACGTCATTGCCACGGCTCTATCCGAGTAACTTAGACCTCCATCTCTGTCAGCCCGGTGTCGTCTTTAAAGCAGACCCAGGGAGAGAGAAGCTTGACCATGAATAATGACTCAGGTCTGCAGACACTGATACATCTTAATAGACGTTACCGCAATCCAATGGGATGCTGCAGTTTTTATACCCCAAATACAGAGGTTTTAGTACTCAGTGAACACACAGGTTTATATTCGCCGTATGCGACTTTTGTAAACCGATTCAACACATGTGAACAGTGCTTTAGCTTGCTGCTATTTGATAAATTCAAAAACAAATAGAGTTGGAATATTTGAAGAATATTCTGTGCTTTAGCACAGTGGTCCCCAACCACCGGGCCGCACAAGAAATTTATTTTATTTTATTTTATTTTATTTTATTTTATTTTATTTTATTTTATTTTATTTTATTTTATTTTATTTTATTTTTATTTTATTTTATTTTTTAAATTAAATCAACATAAAAAACATAATATATACATTATATATCAATATAGATGAATACAGTCTGCAGGGATACAGTCTGTAAGCACACATGATTGTATTTCTTTATGGAAAAAAAAAAAAAAAAAAAAAAACCCCGGTCCTTGCATACTTGCCAACTCTCCCGTTTTTAGCGGGAGAATCCCGTTATTCAGCGCCTCTCCCGACAACCTCCCGGCAGAGATTTCCTCCCGACAAACTCCCGGTATTCAGCCGGAGCTGGAGGCCACGCCCCCTCCAGCTCAATGCGGACCTGAGTGGGGACAGCCGTTCTCACGTCCGCTTTCCCAGCAGCTTGCCTGCCCAATGACGTCATAACATCTACGGCTTTTAGAGAGTAGAGTGCACAACAAGGAGAGAGAGAGTTCTTGGTTTCTTATGTGGGTTTATTGTTAGGCAGTTTCATTAACGTCCTCCCAGCGCGGTAACAACACACAACAACACACGTCACGTTTAGTCTACCGTAAAGCAGTTCGTCTGCCGTAAACAGCAATGTTGTGACACTCTTAAACAGGACAATACTGCCACCTACTGGATAGCCTGCAGAACACTGAAATTCAAGTATGTCTTTTATTTATATGTATAATAAAATAAAAAATAAAAAATATACATATATATAGCTAGAATTCACTGAAAGTCAAGTATTTCATACATATATATATATATATATATATATATATATATATATATATATATATATATATATATATATATATATATATATATATATATATATATATATATATATATATATATATATATATATATATATATATATATATATATACACATATATATATATATATATATATATATATATATATATATATATATATATATATATATATATATATATATATATATATATATATATATATGTATATATGTATATATATATATATATATATATATATATATATATATATATATGTATATATATGAAATACTTGATTTGGTGAATTCTAGCTGTAAATATACTCTCCTCTTAACCACGCCCTTAGCCACGCCCCAACCACGCCCCCGCCCCAAACCCCCCACCTCCCGATATTGGAGGTCTCAAGGTTGGCAAGTATGTCCTTGGGACAAATTTTCAAGCGTTGACCGGTCCCCAGCTACAAAAAGGTTGGGGACCACTGCTTTAGCAGACCAACCATACTATGGTAAATAGGTCGTACTCGCACCGAGCATTGCAAGGTTTCACTTAAAAGATTAGTTCTCTCTGAGCCTGGGAGTGATACCCATGTTGGTTGGTTTTTCGGAATGGTGGAGATTTTGTCCCAATACCTGAGGACAAATTTGTGTCATTTGTACGGTATCATCAATCAATCAATGTTTATTTATATAGCCCTAAATCACAAGTGTCTCAAAGGGCTGTACCGGTATTAGTATAGTACTGCGATACTCCTTTGTCCCACACGCCATAAGACTGTACAACTCCTCTCTGGGGTGGAAGCAGGACCGGCCCGTGGCATAGGCTGTATAGGCAAATGCTAAGGGCGCCGTCCATCAGGGGGCGCCACACCAGTGCCACAAATGTTGGAGGAAAAAAAAAAAAAGTTGGTACTATTACTTCTAAATACATAAAATAATCACATGTTAATTAAAATGCAAAGTAAAGCCTATTTAATAGAAATATAATTTGTTACAACATTACGATGCCCCTCCACCAGCACGGTGCGCCCCCTCCCTTCCCGTATCATGACTTTTTTTGGACGTCACCACATAAAAAAATCAACACAGGATGTCAAAACGGCCAAAACTGTCAGGTGCCCAGGGAAGAAAAAAGAGAAAAGAAGAGGAGAAACGAGAAAAAGACAGAGGTAGCAGGTAGGTAACGTTAGCCTACATGAAATTATTTGTCTGTTACAGAATGTGATAGTAACCTGGCTTTTTAGCATTAAGCTAATGTTACATGATTCGGCAATTGCTAATCAATAAATAGCTAGTTCTGTTTTAACGTCGGGTTAATATTGTGGAGGGGGCTAAATTGTTATGGAAAATAATAATGTAACATTAGGTAATTACAGTACTCCCTGGTGTACAGTAATTTGTAAGTCATTCTAGTTAATGCAATATTAAAAAGCACAAATAGAGAACTCTGTAGGATCCCCTTTTTTTGTAATATTGTTGTTAAAGTCATACTGGTTTGATATCTTGTTTTGTGCAGTGCCTTATTTATATTGTATTTTTAATTTATTTTATGAAACTTGTTGACACGTTTTATTTTGTGTTTATGTATGTAAAAATATTGTATTTCAAATATTCATTTTTTATTTTTTGTATTCATTTATTTATCCATATTTTTTTTTATCTTGTTAACTATTCTGATTGTTAATTTGCTTTCTTTAAGTAAAAAAAAAAGGTCAAAGACAAAGCTATTCGGTTTCTTGTGAATATATACACTTCACTGCCGATGTGGGGGGGCGCCACCTAAAATCTTGCCTAGGGCGCCAGATTGGTTAGGGCCGGGCCTGGGTGGAAGGGGGGTACTAGGATTGAGGGGCGGCGTGGCGAAGTTGGGAGAGTGGCCGTGCCAGCAATACTGGTTCAATCCCCACCTTCTACCATCCTAGTCACGTCCGTTGTGTCCTTGAGCAAGACACTTCACCCTTGCTCCTGATGGGTCCTGGTTAGCGCCGTGCATGGCAGCTCCCGCCATCAGTGTGTGAATGTGTGTGTGTGTGTGAATGGGTGAATGTGGAAATAGTGTCAAAGCACTTTGAGTTCCTTAGAAAGGTAGAAAAGCGCTATACAAGTACAACACATTTACCATTTACCATTTAGGATGACCAACAGTAACAGTACAATACTTTTTCATAACATGGTCACTATTGCCTAGTTTCTCTTGTTATATTCTTATTTTTACTGTTATATTTGTATTATTATTATTGCTTTTTATTTTTTATTATTATTGTAATATTTTTCTATTTTATTTCCATTTATACCCCCATTATTTACTTTTGACTTTTTAAATTCGATCTCAATTCTGTACACTGCTGCTGGAATTTGAATTATAATTTTCCTGAGGGAACTCTCCTGAAGGAATCAATAAAGTACTATCTATCTATCTACTAATGAATCATATTCGGTACTAAGCCACCTCTAAAAAGTACTGGTCCCCCCAACCCCTCCCTTTTTTTTCATGATATGATATCGTTGGTTTTCCGAGCAGAGGAGCATGTTCGGCAGCGCGCGCACACGGAGTACTTACAAGCAGACACAGCGTGTAGACAGAAAAAGGAGAATGTTCACATTTTGGCTTAAAAACTGACGATAAAGGTGGAGTTATAACATTGAAACGCCCTTTAAGACATGGTGAGCTAGCTAGCGGCTAAAGTCCAGCCGCAGTCTGCAGTGTTTTAGCTACTTCTAAATCACTAATCCTGGTCTCCATGGCAACAAATAAAGTACATTTCTTACAAGTATCATCCCTGCAGGACGAGGAATAGCTAAACATGCTTCACTACACACCGTAGCTCACCGGCGTCACAATGTAAACAAATGCCATGGGTGGATCTACACCTAACATCCACTGTAATGATACCAAGTACAAGAGCGTATCTAGTCGATACTGCTATGATTACATCAATATTTTTTTAGCATCACAAAATCTTTTTTTCCTTTTTTTATAATTCATATCATGGTTATAAACTCAGAAAATATATCCCTGGACACATGAGGACTTTGAATATGACCAATGTATGATCCTGTAACTACTTGGTATCGAATCGATACCTACATTTTTGGTCTCATCCAAAACTAATGTAAAGTATCCAAACAACAGAAGAATAAGTGATTATTACATTTTAACAGAAGTGTAGATAGAACATGTTAAATGACAAAGTAAGCAGATATTAACAGTAAATGAACAAATAGATTAATAATAAATTTTTACAGTTTGTCCCTCATAATGCTGACAAAATACTAGAATGATAAATGACACAATATGTTACTGCATACGTCAGCAGACTAATTAGGAGCCTCTGTGTGTTTACTTACTACTAAAATACAAGTTGTCTAGTATGTTCACTATTTTATTTAAGGACAAACTTGCAATAATAAACATATGTTTAATGTACCCTAACATTTTTTCCTAAAATAAAGCCAATGATGCCATTTTTTGTGGTCCCCTTTTATTTAGAAAAGTACCGAAAAGTATTGAAATACCTTTTGGTACCGGTGCCAAAATATTGGTATCGGGACAACCCTAGTCCATTGTATTGATAATCAATCACCTTTCGGGAGGTCTACTTGAATTTGGTACTTTCTTATATAGAGGTGGGTAGAGTACCCAAAAATTGTACTCAAGTAAGAGTACCGTTACTTTAGAACACTATGACTCAAGCAAAAATAAAAAGGAGACGTCAAAATAATTATTTGAGTAAGTATTCTGTGAAAAAAAACTACTCAAGTATTGAGTAAAAAAAAAAATAAAAAAAAATAAAAAGTTTTAACTTCTGATTTATTTAGTAGTTATGTTTTAATTCTACTTGGAGTACTTGTACTTAGTGTGAGTGTGTGTGTGTGTGTGTGTGTGTGTGTGTGTGTGTGTGTGTGTGTGTGTGTGTGTGTGTGTGTGTGTGTGTGCGTGTGTGTGTAAAACATAACATTAATTTACAATTTATTTCAACATGTTTTCTAGTAGTAGGTTCAGTACCAGTATCAATTCCCATGCACTGGAAATTGGTACTGCATGGGTTCAAATGTGCAAAGTACCCTAATCATCCTGTTTTATTTTTAGTTTAACCCTGAGCTGCATCCACACTGCATGTTTTATGACTAATGAGAGAACATGTACTTGGAAATCAAGCGATCTCACACCCTGCAAGACCGGCCATGTAGATGCTACCGCCATAGATGAGTTATTGACGTCTCCCTTTGATATCTGTCAATACCCCGAGGCTGGGGCCGGGCAACATCAACCCATCCCTTAAAAAATATAAAAAAATAGTTGTCTGCTTTAACATGCATCACTCATTATAACTGGGAATATGTCGCCTTTTGAAGTGCAATTAGGAGGACTATCATGTCCAATTCATGCGTGCGGACAAATCAGACCTAATTGATGTTTCTACAGCCCACCTTCTTGGTTTTTTTAGCAACATTACTGTTTTCATCTCCACTCCTTGGTAATAATCTCTTTGAACGTGGTTGCATTTATGAATATTTGAACTGAACTTGACTGGATCCGTCGAAATATGCACCTGCATCCTGCGGAATGACGCAGTTCACCTATTATGGTTGGGGGTGTGGTTATTTACAGCTAGAATTCACCAACTCGAGTATTTCATATATATTTCATATATATATATATATATATATGAATGAAATACTTGACTTTCAGTGAATTCTAGCTATATATATATTTATTTTATTTACATAGAAAAAAAAATAAATACTAGAATTTCAGTGTTCCGGTGGCAGTATTGTCCTGTTTAACTTCTCCGTTCATGATGAGTATATCATTTCGGCCACCGTGTTCAATGGAGAATTCTGTTCTACAAAATTTACAGGCAACATACCCCTTCCCCTTCGAACTGTCCTGGATGAACTGAAATTCTTGTTTCCATTCGTTCGGCAATGTCTGTAATTCCCTCGTTCTTCTGCTCCGTCTCCTTGTTGCGTGCGCAGTTGTGCACTCTACTCTCTAAAAGCCCTAGATGTTATGACGTCATTGGGCAGGCAAGCTGTTTATATTGTGGGAAAGCGGACGTGAGAACAGGCTGTCCCCCCACTCAGTCTCAGGTCCGAATTGAGCTGGAGGGGGCGTGGCCTCCAGCTCCGGCTGAATACCGGGAGTTTGTCGGGAGGAAATCTCTGCCGGGAGGTTGTCGGGAGAGGCGCTGAATACCGGGATTCTCCCGCTAAAAACGGGAGGGTTGGCAAGTATGGTTATTACTGACGTCCGAAGATCCTTCGAACACATGGTGGCAAATCAAGACGAGTGTGACCCGGCAAAATTGGTCTGATAAAAAGCAAAAATCACGTGATAAAACAGTGGAATTAGAAGTCCATGCTTCTATTAATTGTGTTCCAGATTGGCAGTGTTATGAATCTATTGTGAGAGGCTCGCATTCTAAATGGACCGCCCAACAATTATCTCAATGTATCCTGCTACCGTATTTTTCGGAGTATAAGTTGCTGGGTGGTCCCAAAAAGGAGGGATTTTTCAAATTGGACTGTGTGTCGGTTTTAAAAGTGCTCCCCTTCTGGTCAACATATGAAATAACAAGTGTGTGTTAAAAATGTGAAGTGCTCCCCCTCTGGTCAACATATGAAATAACAAGTTTGTGTAAGAAATTCAAATGCGCTCCCTCTGGCCAAAATTAATAATAAAAAATAAAAAATACAATAGATATGTATATAAAGAACGTTAACAAACAATTACAAACAAAAAATCCCCCCCCCCAAAAAAATAAATGAACTAAAAGCAGTCTTTTTCTCACAATGTGTCAACTTGTTTCTTATAAAATTGGGAACAATTTCTCATAATCTTTCTGTTTCTGCAATATTTTCTCGTAAAATTATTACTTTTTTTTTTAATGTAAAATTATTACTTTTTTAAAGCAAAATGGTGACATTTGTCATAAAATTCGGACTTATATCACAATATTGCCAATTGTTTTGTTGTTCTTGTAAAATAGTGACATTTTTTTGAGTAAAATGATGACTTTTGTCATATTTTTGCCAAGTAAAATTGCGATTATTATTATGACATTGCCAACATTTTAAAGTTTTCTTATAAAATGGTGACTTTTGTCGAGTAAAATTACGACTCTTTTCATGAAATTGCCCCACGGCAATAACTCCCACGGCACAACAGACTCTCACTAGTGTGCCTCTGGTCAACATATGAAATAACAAGTTTGTGTAAGAAATTCAAATGCGCTCCCTCTGGCCAAAATTAATAATAATTAAAAAAAATACAATAAATATGTATATAAAGAAGGTTAAAAAACAATTACAAACAAAAAATCCCCCCCCCCCAAAAATAAATTAACTAAAAGCAGTCTTTTTCTCACAATGTGTCAACTTGTTTCTTATAAAATTGGGAACCATTTCTCATAATCTTTCTGTTTCTGCAATATTTTCTCGTAAAATTATTACTTTTTTTTAAATGTATAATTATTACTTTTTTAAAGCAAAATGGTGACATTTGTCATAAAATTCGGACTTATATCACAATATTGCCACTTGTTTTGTTGTTCTTGTAAAATAGTGACATTTTTTTGAGTAAAATGATGACTTTTGTCATATTTTTGCCAAGTAAAATTGCGATTATTATTATAACATTGCCAGAATTTTAAAGTTTTCTTATAAAATTGTGACTTTTGTCGAGTAAAATTACGACTCTTTTCATGAAATTGCCCCACGGCAATAACTCCCACGGCACAACAGACTCTCACTAGTGTGCCTCTGGTCAACATATGAAATAACAAGTTTGTGTAAGAAATTCGAATGCGCTCCCTCTGGCCAAAATTAATATTAATAAAAAAAAAATACAATAAATATGTATATAAAGAAGTCAATAATGAAGGTTAAAAAACAATTACAAACAAAAAATCCCCCCCCCCAAAAAAAATAAATGAACTAAAAGCAGTCTTTTTCTCACAATGTGTCAACTTGTTTCTTATAAAATTGGGAACAATTTCTCATAATCTTTCTGTTTCTGCAATATTTTCTCGTAATTATTACTTTTTTTTTTAATGTAAAATTGTTACTTTTTTAAAGCAAAATGCTGACATTTGTCATAAAATTCGGACTTATATCACAATATTGCCAATTGTTTTGTTGTTCTAGTAAAATAGTGACATTTTTTTGAGTAAAATGATGACTTTTGTCATATTTTTGCCAAGTAAAATTGCGATTATTATTATAACATTGCCAGAATTTTAAAGTTTTCTTATAAAATTGTGACTTTTGTCGAGTAAAATTACGACTTTTTTCATGAAATTGCTCCACTTTGGTTGTGCTTACCGACCCCGAAGCAATTTTATTTGGTACCTGGTAATCTATCAAAACGAGGGTGGTCCCAAAAAGGAGGGATTTTTCAAATTGACTGTGTGTCGCTTTTAAAAGTGCTCCCCCTCTAGTCAACATATGAAATAACAAGTGTGTGTAAAAATGTGAAGTGCTCCCCCTCTGGTCAACATATGAAATAACAAGTTTGTGTAAGAAATTGAAATGTGCTCCCTTTGGCCAAAATTAATTTAAAAAAAAATATATATATATAGAGGCATACTGTAATAACTTGAAATAAATAATGAAGATTAAAAACCAATTACAAACAAACCAAAAAAAAAAATCACTAAAAGCAGTCTTTTTCTCACAATGTGTCAACTTGTTTCTTATAAAATTGGGAACAATTTCTCAAAATCTTTCTGTTTCTGCAACGTCGCAATATTTTCTCGTAAAATTATTACTTTTTTTTTTTATGTAAAATTATTACTTTTTTAAAGCAAAATGCTGACATATGTCATAAAATTCGGACTTATATCACAATATTGCCAATTGTTTTGTTGTTCTAGTAAAATAGTGACATTTTTTTGAGTAAAATGATGACTTTTGTCATATTTTTGCCAAGTAAAATTGCGATTATTATTATAACAATACCAGAATTTTAAAGTTTTCTTATAAAACTGTGACTTTTGTCGAGTAAAATTACGACTTTTTTCATGAAATTGCTCCACTTTGGTTGTGCTTACCGACCCCGAAGCAATTTTATTTGGTACCTGGTAATCTATCAAAACGAGGGTGGTCCCAAAAAGGAGGGATTTTTCAAATTGACTGTGTGTCGCTTTTAAAAGTGCTCCCCCTCTAGTCAACATATGAAATAACAAGTGTGTGTAAAAATGTGAAGTGCTCCCCATCTGGCCAACATATGAAATAACAAGTATGCGCAAGAAATTGAAATGTGCTCCCTTTGGCCAAAATTTATTTAAAAAAAAAAAATATATATAGAGGCATACTGTAATAACTTTATATAAATAATGAAGATTAAAAACCAATTACAAACAAACCAAAAAAAAAAATCACTAAAAGCAGTCTTTTTCTCACAATGTGTCAACTTTTTTCTTATAAAATTGGGAACAATTTCTCATATTCCTTCTGTTTCAGTAATATTGCAATATATTCTCATAAAATTATTACTTTTATGTGAAAGTATTCCTTTTTAATGCAAAATGGTGACATTTGTCATATAAAATTCAGACTTTTATCACAATATTGCCAATTTTGTTGTTGTTCTTGTAAAACAGTGACATTTTTTGAGTAAAATGATGACTTTTGTCATAATTTTGCCAAGTAAAATTCCGACGATTATTCTAATATTGCCAACATTTTCCAGTTTTCTTAAAAAATGGTGACTTTTGTCGAGTAAAATTACGACTCTTTTCATAAAAGTGCCAAAATTTCAAGTTTTTCTTGTAAAATTGCAACTGTCAGTGAGTAAAATTCCAACATGTATCATAATATTGCACAAATGTTCAGTTTTTCTTGTAAAATTTTGACTTGCGTCGAGTAAAATTACGACTTGTATTACAATACTGCCAAAATATATTGTCATAAAATTATTACTTTTTATGTGAAAGTATTCCTTTTTAATGCAAAATGGTGACATTTGTCATATAAAATTCAGACTTTTATCACAATATTGCCAATTTTTTTGTTGTTCTTGTAAAACAGTAACATTTTTTGAGTAAAATGATGACTTTTGTCATAATTTTGCCAAGTAAAATTCAGACGATTATTCTAATATTGCCAAAATTTTCCAGTTTTCTTAAAAAATGGTGACTTTTGTCGAGTAAAATTACGACTCTTTTCATAAAATTGCCAAAATTTCAAGTTTTTCTTGTAAAATTGCAACTGTCAGTGAGTACAATTCCAACTTTTATCATGATACCGCACAAACGTTCAGTTTTTCTTGTAAAATTTTGACTTGCGTCGAGTAAAGTTACGACTTGTATTACAATACTGCCAAAATATATTGTCATAAAATTATTACTTTTTATGTGAAAGTATTCCTTTTTAATGCAAAATGGTGACATTTGTCATATAAAATTCAGACTTTTATCACAATATTGCCAATTTTTTTGTTGTTCTTGTAAAACAGTGACATTTTTGGAGTAAAATTATGACTTTTGTCCTAATTTTGCCAAGTAAAATTCCGACGATTATTATAATATTGCCCAAATTTTCTAGTTTCCTTTAAAAAAATTGACTTTTGTCGAGTAAAATTACGACTCTTTTCATAAAATTGCCAAAATTTCAAGTTTTTCTTGTAAAATTGCAACTGTCAGTGGGTAAAATTCCAACTTTTATCATGATACCGCACAAATGTTCAGTTTTTCTTGTAAAATGTTGACTTGCGTCGAGTAAAGTTACGACTTTTATTACAACACTGCCAAAATTCTAAGTTTTTCTTGTGAAATTGGGAACAATTTCTCATATTCTTTCTGTTTCAGAAATATTGCAATATATTCTCATGAAATGATTACTTTTTTATGTGAAAGTATTCCTTTTTAATGCAAAATGGTGACATTTGTCGTATAAAATTCAGACTTTTATCACAATATTGCCAATTTTGTTGTTGTTCTTGTAAAACAGTGACATTTTTCGAGTAAAATGATGACTTTTGTCATAATTTTGCAAAGTAAAATTCCGACGATTATTCTAAAATTGCCAAAATGTTCTAGTTTTCTTAAAAAATGGTGACTTTTGTCGAGTAAAATTACGACTCTTTTCATAAAATTGCCAAAATTTCAAGTTTTTCTTGTAAAATTGCAACTGTCAGTGAGTAAAATTCCAACTTTTATCAGAATATTGCACAAATGTTCAGTTTTTCTTGTAAAATTTTGACTTGCGTCGAGTAAAATTACGACTTGTATTACAATACTGCCAAAAATATATTGTCATAAAATTATTACTTTTTATGTGAAAGTATTCCTTTTTAATGCAAAATGGTGACATTTGTCATACAAAATTCAGACTTTTATCACAATATTGCCAATTTTTTTGTTGTTCTTGTAAAACAGTGACATTTTTGGAGTAAAATTATGACTTTTGTCCTAATTTTGCCATGTAAAATTCCGACGATTATTATAATATTGCCCACATTTTCTAGTTTCCTTAAAAAAAATTGACGTTTGTCGAGTAAAATTACGACTCTCTTCATAAAATTGCCAAAATTTCCAGTTTTTCTTGTAAAATTGCAACTGTCAGTGAGTAAAATTCCAACTTTTATCATGATACCGCACAAATGTTCAGTTTTTCTTGTAAAATTTTGACTTGCGTCGAGTAAAATCACAACTTTTATTATAACACTGCCAAAATTCTAAGTTTTTCTTGTAAAATTATGACCTTTTTCTTGTGAAATTCCAACTCATTTTTCACAACAAGCTTTTTGTATATTTGCATAGTATGCATGTATCATTAATGTTGAAACTACACATCTTTATATATCTAGAAAGGGTGGCATTTTCCGCAGGTCTCAAGAAGGTAAGAACTACACAAATGTGTGTGTGTGTGTGTGTGTGGTAAAGTCCCCGAGAAAGCATTTAGACATTAGAAATGGAGCGCGGCCGGGCCTCAGGTGTCCTTGTCACACCGATGAATCGTGTAGAAGACATATTAAACCTCCCTCATGTTAGAGAGAGACCTGTGTTGAGTTTTCTTTCACTCCGCCCTAACAAAGAAGATATGTAAAAAAAAGATAGTGTAAAAAAAAAAAAAAATATATATATATGTATATATATATATATATATATATTTATATTATGATGTGTTGAGCACATAAAGGCCGGCTTGTCCCTGAGAAATTGATTTATTGGATTCCTTGACATTTTAGTTGTGGTCGTTATGTTATATTTATGGGAGAATTGCTGGAGCCTCTCATTATGCTCTCCTAATTTATTTTACATACTTTTATGGCTGCTTGTGCTCAGCAGGCCTTCGCAGCAGCTGTTATTGGGGCGGGGGGGAAGAGAAGCAAGCGGCTATCGATCATGATTTACATGTTTATTTCCAACAATGTGATTTATTTGATTGTGTTGTTTTTTGGAAGGGAGGAGGTGTGCTGCCTCTCAGGTATCCAGATGGGAGTTGTTTTACCATTTTTAAAGTGCATTCGTTTTCACCAGCTTTTCATGTCGCGTGTAAAGGAAAACAAGACGAGACGCCGCATAAATCACCGTCAGGATAAAACGGGCCCGGATTATAATCATTAAGGCGACAAAACTGCTAACTTGGAAGGAATTTGACCTTAAATTATAAGCTCGATTTCCCTCTGAGGCTTTTTCTCTGTCGTATTTTTGCTTGTTGGAAATGACTTTTTAACATCACGACATGGACATTATTATGCATTCTCATGCTTCGCTCTAATTGCTTTGCTGCCCTCAGTCTCCTTTTTAGGGCTGTCCCGGTACCAATATTTTGGTACCGGGACCAAAATGTATTTTGATACTTTATGAAACTTTTCGGTAGTTTTCTAAATAAAGTGGACCACACAAAGTGGCATTATAGGCTTTATTTTAACACAAAATCTTACGGTACATTAAACATATGTTTCTCCTAATTTAGCTGCTGACGTATGCAGTAACATATTGTGTCAAACATAAAAAACTAAAACTAAAAAACATAAAAAAACATAACAAATCTAAATATAAAAAACGTTAAACATTTCTTTACTAAAAAACATAAAACAATAAAAAAAACTAAAACATGAAAAACTAAAAACATAAAAAAATAAAAAAAATAAAGTATAAAAAATAGAAAAAATATAAAAAAAACATGAAACATAAAAAAACTAAAAAACATTCAAAAAACTAATAAAAATAAAAAAACTAAAAAACTAAAACATAAAAAACTTTAAACATTTTGTACTAAAAAAAATTAAAAAACGAAAAAAAAAAACGAAAAACAGTAAAAAACTAAAAAAGTGAAAAAAACTTTTAAAAAAATCTAAAACATAAAAAACTTTAAACATTTCTTTACTAAAAATCATAAAACAATAAAAACTAAAACCATAAAAAACTTTAAAAAAAACTAAAACACATTAAATAAACTAAAAAACATAAAAAAACATAAAAAAACTAAAACATAAAAAACTTTAAACATTTTGTACTAAAACACATTAAAAAACAAAAAAAAACTAAAAACAGTAAAAAAACTAAAAAAGAGAAAAAAAATTTAAAAAAAAATCCAAAACATAAAAAACTTTAAACATTTCTTTACTAAAAAACATAAAAAAATTAAAAAACATACAAAACTAAAAACATAAACTAAAAAACATATGTTTCTCCTAATTTAGCTGCCGATGTATGCAGTAACATATTATGTCAAACATAAAAAACTAAAACTGAAAAACATAAAAAAAACCTAAAAAACATAACAAATGTAAATATAAAAAATTTTAAAAATTTCTTTACTAAAAAACATAAAACAATAAAAACTAAAACCATAAAAAACTAAAAAAACTAAAAAACATTAAAAAAACTAAAAAAACATTTAAAAAAACATAAAAAAACTAAAACATAAAAAACTTTAAACATTTTGTACTCAAAAACATTAAAAAACCAAAAAAAACTAAAAACAGTAAAAAACTAAAAAAGAGAAAAAAACTTTAAAAAAAAATCCAAAACATAAAAAACTTTAAACATTTTTTTACTAAAAAACATAAAACAATAAAAACTAAAACACAAAAAACTAAAAACAAGTGTCCACTTGGTCGCAGTTCATGTCGATTTTTAAACAAGGAATCTAAATGTCTTTAACTTTCCCATGCGTTCACCGGTGTCCTAAGACGGTTCCTCAGCCGTAGAATGAGTAATTAACAACGGCGAGGAAGTGGTTATGAGCTGCTTCTTATTAAATTAGAGCTAAAAAAAAAAAAAAGCAGTCTGCTGAAAATGATGGAAAGTGCCACTCTACATACTGTGGGCAAAGTTGGAATTGCCACAAAACACATTTTAAGATATTCAACACTCTACTGCGGTCTGGCGGCTAAAGTGTATAGCGCATCTCTACCCCAATTTGACACATTTCATGTGTCAGGTTAGAATAATGATGTATATATTATCACACTAACTTTAGTATACTTAAAGTCTGTTGCTTTAGTTATTAGCTACTGTGCTCAAGTTAGACTATTCTAATCCATGCAAGGACAAAACTTCTTGTCTGAGGGGTGTCCTCAGCCACAGACGTTATCTTTCTTTTAGCCCGCTAACAGCCAAGGACTTCAACGACCTCAACGAAGATAAAATGACAGCACGCAGACGAAACAGAGACTTCAAGGACCTCAACGAAGATAAGACGACAACACGCAGACGAAGCGGGGACATGGCGAAATCACAGGGCCCCCAGCACATTCCGTCACGTATCGTGCGTCCTGGACCTGCTTTACATAAAATATGTGACCACTCCTTTTAGAGGCGGCCTCAGTGATGTTGACTGTGGAACTCCTGAATAAATAGAGGGACGCGGGAGCTGAACCTTAGAGCGTAGGGCGAGACTGTGGCTAAGTGTGCAGCTCCATGCGTTCTCCTCATTAGCTAAATTGGTCGCAGTTCATGTCGATTTTCAAACAAGGAATCTAAATGTCTTTAACTTCCCCCATGCGCTCACTGGTGTCCTAAGACGGTTCCTCAGCCGGAGAATGAGTAATTAAAAACGGCGAGGAAGTGGTTATGAGCTGCTTCTTATTAAATTAGAGCTAAAAAAAAGGGGGCGCTTGATATACGCTTATGCAGCTCTGAGCGTCGCCCAGCGTGAAATTTAGTGTTTCCAGGGTATTTAACATTAAGACACAGTTAAAATTAATTCCACGTGCAATTCCTCCCAAAGAAAGCTGACGAGTGATGTCAATAAATCGCACCCGGGGATGGTAAATCTGCAGCGCCGGGGCCCGCCCCTCGCTGTGGTTCGTCAGGGGTCGAACGGGGGTGTGCGTCGTCGCCGCAGGAATGAGGAAGATGGATTTGCCGGCGAGGGAAGGAGAAAGGGTGATTTGAAACCCCGGACACTGATTGGTGGAGATGAGGCTGCGGGTGTCCTTGCGGTGACATTCAGTCCCCGATATTTGTTTGGCTTTAAATAAAACCCCCGGACAGGACCCGGAGAGTGATGGCCGCCGGGTTGGCTGACATTGCCGCCCCGTGCCAAGGTGAGCGGCTGCGGGACACGTCGCCTCTCGCCCGCCTTCATCGCTCGGCGGCTGTCGGCGGGCCTGTCAATACGCATCCACTTGTCTGATGGCTGCGTCTGAGCTGACACGCCGGTGTCTTTATTTCCACCAGCAATCCTTTTAGACGTCGCCTCGGCGATCCGTCACGCCGCTGACAGGCAAGCCCCAGGCCTGCCGCGCCTCCCGGTGACGTGATGTCATTGCACGGCGGTGGGCAGAGGGAGGGACCAGGGGCTCCGAGCGTCCTCTCATAACTTTAAAGGTCCGCCATGGAGCAAGACGGCCGCAATAATACGCGTGCATAGAGCCTCACATGACAACAATCTGTCGTCTTGTCACTTTTGCGTACTTTACATGATGCAGGATCTAATCCCACCTTGCAAGATAGAAGATGGCATTATTTAAAAAAAAAAAAAAAAAAGTATCCTTTTTTTTTTTTTTTTTTTTTTGTCCTGTCCAGATGGCATTATTTTAAAAAAAAAATAAATGTTGATACTTTATGATACTTTTCGGTACTTTTCTAAATAAAGGGGACCACAAAAAATGGCATTATTGGCTTTATTTTAACAAAGAATCTCACAGTACTTTAAACATGTTTCTCCTAATTTAGCTGCTGACGTATGCAGTAACATATTGTGTCAAACATATAAAACTAAAATTAAAAAAACATTAAAAACATAAAAGATAAAAAAAACTAAAAATCATTAAAAAAAAACATAATAAACATAAAACATCTAAAACATAAAAAAAACTTTAATCATTTCTTTACTAAAAAACATAAAACCATAAAAAAATAAATACATAAAAAACTAAAAAAACTAAAAAAAACTAAAAACATTTAAAAACATGAAACACAAAAAAACAAAAAAAACCTAAAAAACATAAAAAAACATAAAAAACTAAAAAAACATAAAAAACTAAAAAAACTAAAAAAAACTAAAAAAAAACTAAAAACATTTAAAAACATTAAACATAAAAAACTAAAAAAAACTAAAAAAAAACTAAAAAACATGGAAAAACATAAAAAAACATTAAAAAACGAAAACACCATTTTTTTTTTTAACATTTTGTACTAAAAACATGTAAAAAACAAAAACAAACTAAAACCTAAAAACGGAAAAAAAAAATTAAAAAAAGAGAAAAAAAGGCTTCGCTACACTTAGTAAAATAAAGTTGGAATATTTAGTTTTTCTTAAGCAAGGTTCCCTTAGGTCTCAATAAGCACAAAACTCAAAACCAAGGAAGTTGGCATGTTGTGTAAATCGTAAATAAAAACAGAATACAATGATTTGCAAATCCATCCATCCATTTCTACCGCTTGTCCATTTCGGGGTCCTTTTCAACTTATATTCAATTGAATAGACTGCAAAGACAAGATATTTAATGGTTCAACTGATAAACTTAATGTTTTTTTTTTGCAAGTAATCATTAACTTAGAATTTAATGGCAGCAACACGTTGCCAAAAAGTTACTGTGTTACATGGCCTTTCCTTTTAACAACACCGTAGATGGCAGTCACACATAAAAGATATGTGGAGCAAGACGGCCGCAATAATACGTGTGCATAGAGCCTAACATGACAACAATCTGTCGTCTTGTCACTTTCGCGTACTTTACATGATGCAGGATCTAATCCCACCTTGCAAGATAGAAGATGGCATTATTTAAAAAAAAATAAAAAATGTGATCCTTTTTTTTTTTTTTTTTTTTTGTCCTGTCCAGATGGCATTATTTTAAAAAAAAATTAAATTTTGATACTTTATGATACTTTTCGATACTTTTCTAAATAAAGGGGACCACAAAAAATGGCATTATTGGCTTCATTTTAACAAAGAATCTCACAGTACTTTAAACATGTTTCTCCTAATTTAGCTGCTGACGTATGCAGTAACATATTGTGTCAAACATATAAAACTAAAATTAAAAAAAAACATTAAAAACATAAAAGATAAAAAAAACTAAAAATCATTAAAAAAACATAATAAACATAAAACATCTAAAACATAAAAAAACGTTAATCATTTCTTTACTAAAAAACATAAAACCATAAAAAACTAAAACATAAAAAACTAAAAACATAAAAAACTAAAAAAACTAAAAAAAACTAAAAACATTTAAAAACATGAAACATAAAAAAACAAAAAAAAAACTAAAAAACATAAAAAAAACATAAAAAAACTAAAAAAACATAAACAACTAAAAAAACTAAAAACATTTAAAAACATGAAACATAAAAAAACTAAAAAAAACATTCAAAAAACTAAAAAACATGGAAAAACATAAAAAAACATTAAAAAACGAAAACACAATTTTTTTTTACATTTTGTACTAAAAACATGTAAAAAACAAAAACAAACTAAAACCTAAAAACGGAAAAAAAAAATAAAAAAAGAGAAAAAAAGGCTTCGCTACACTTAGTAAAATAAAGTTGGAATACCGTATTTCCTCGAATAGCCGCAGGGGCGCTAATTAATTTAAAACCTCCGGTAACTCCTGCGTTTACCGGAAACCGGCGGAATGGCCGTGCATGCGGTAATTATTTTAAAACCTCTTCTCACTCCGGCGTTTACCAAAAGGAATCCGGTAAATTTATGCGTGCGCTTTGAGTGTGATGTAAGCATACCATCATGAAAAGCACATTTAATAAAAAAAACGTTATAATGGTCTTACCTGTACTTATAAATGGAGTCCATTTGCAGCTCCTTCTGACCAAAAGCATCGATAACTTGTTTATAGAAGTCTTCCTTATTTTCTTTCTTCCGTTTTAAAAGTCTCTCTGTCTCGATGGAGATATTCCTTTAATTATTACCTCCTGCTTCGATTGAAAGTCCAGTTTAGAAAACTGTTTTATTTTAGATACTGGTATGTAATCCTCAGTTAAAAGTTCAGGCGAGAGGGGAACAAAACAAAACGATCTATTGCTGCGTGGTCACTTCTTCTGCAGTACCGGAAGTCGCAAGAAGGATCACTAGCGCGGCAGCGCCCTCTACCACCAGGAGGCGGGAGTCATTTAATGAGTCGTAATAAAACATACGGTAGCAGCTTACTGTTCTTTTTAGCATACCGTACCGGTATTCAATAGATTGGACCTTAAATCCTACTGAATAGCTCTTTATTTTCTTCCCTTTATGCGATTTTAAATTACGGTATTGAAATGACCGCTTTGTGATTTTATTTCAAGGCGTGACAATGCCTTGAAAGGTGAAGTGTCACTAATGACGTGACGAGTTTGACCCAGTGGTGAAACGAGGCATGCCGTTTCTTCAAAATAAAGCGCTTTGAAAGACGCAACTCCAACAACAAAAAGTCAGTTCTCCACCACTACAAACTAACACAATATTAATAAGAATTGCAATTACCGGTATATAACAACACAATATTGATATTGTTTATTTAAAGCGTACCGTATTTTACAATTTTTTTTCATAAATTAAGCATTTCAAGCATGTAAATAACAATACCACCGTAGTATTGGCCACGAGATGAGACAGACAAATGTGTTTGGAAGGTAAACTGTTTTTAATGATTAATGATTCAGACATTTATAACTGTCTGAAAGAAGTTAACAGGGATTACTGTCATAGTAAGCGTGTAGCACACTCACTAAAGGCAATTATAATGTGACACTCTTTATTTTTACAAGTTGTCATTCAACAATTACATACATTTTCTGTATGTAAAAACACATGAAAACAAATTGAATATAAAACATGTACCGGTAATTCTTAACTACAATTGTAACAAACATTATCAGTGTAAACAACATACGGTACGGGCCAGAGAGAAAATATACTGTAATTTGAACTTGAACAAACTGAAAATGTTCCTGTCGGCATTACTGACAGATGCTTCCCCCACTGCACCTTGATGGACATCTACTACGGTAATTTTACTACATCTTGTGGAGACCCATCAGTTGTTAAGACCTCTTCATCTTCAGCGTCGTCCATTTCTCCGTCACCTTGTCCACCGTCGTTTGAAATAATTTCTTCCGTGTCCGCTTCCTCATCACTCTCATACATTTTTACGTCATCTGTGTCCTCTTGTCTCAGGGGCTGATTGAGGAGGCCGTGTAGATCACCCTTAATCTCTACCAGTGTCTTGCTCTTCTCTGACAACTCTTTGCAAGCGTCATGTGCAATGCCCCCTGCTTTCAGCACTCCTATTTCACCATCCTGTGATCCATCTGGGCTTGTTATCCCACAAACCCGGAAAGATTTCTTGATCAATTCTTCACCAAGCCCTTGCCAAGCAGCTTTCACCCACTTAACCATCATGACTTTTGTTGGTGGTTTCATGTTACCCCCCTTAGTGTATTCTTTTGGTCCGTCACTCATCCATTCCTCATACATAGTTCTGTACGCTGTCTTGAAAGGCTTGTTCCAACAAACATCGGGTGCCTGGATGAGTCCTGCAGATGAAAACGTGAATCAAATGAGAATTTGTCACCATGGTATCAAACAACAAATCAATTATATTTAGATATTTTGGTTCATTAAATTGTATATATCATACAGTGAAATGTGAGTGTTTAAAATAACCGGTAAATCATATTACCTGTGCAACCACCAGGAATGACAGCCATTTTTGTGCTCATGGTCCTGAGCACAGCCTTTGTGGAGTCCTGGATGTGGCATCTGAACGCATCCCACACCAATAGACGTGGGCGGAACGCAATCCGTCCCCATACATCACGAAGCCATTGGTGTGTCAGTTCTTCATTCATCCACCCATTTTTAGACATTGCCACTACAACACCGCTTATTTTGTCCACTTCTTTATCCCTTCGCACTCCCTTGAAGACAATGAACGGCTTCAGCTTTTGTCCATTGGCCTTTGCCGATAAACACACGGTCACGCGTGCCTTCTCACGGCCTGTGGATTTGATTGGGATGCTTTTGGTACCAGTCAGATCCACCGTCGTATCTCCCGGGAGATCCAACCAAATTGGCGTCTCGTCCATTGCGCCAATCAGGTCGAGTGTGAAGCTGTTCTTGATAAGCAGGGATCGGACATACAGAATAAAGTCAATCAATTTTGGAATGACTTTTTCCGGAATAGCTTGACTAACAGTCGTTCTCTTTCTCAGAGTAATGCTGTGTCTGGCAAAGAAGCCTTGGAGCCATCCCCTACTCCCAACAAAAGTTTCTGCTGCCGCATTGTCACGGACACTGGCGTCATTTCTCCATAAATCCATTGCTTTCACTTGAACCATTTTCCTTGATACTCTTAGTCTCTCACGGCGCTGCTTCATAATCCATTCTATCAGAATATGCTCCATTGTTTCGCTTACCACTTGTCGACCTGCGCCTCTCAACCTTTTCCTCTCACTTCCCGCACATCCGGATTGGTATTCCGCCACCAGCTTCCCTTCCATACTACACCATTCTCTTATTCTGCGAGCATCTACTCCAAACTTTCGAGCAGCTCCCTCCTTAGTGTTCTTTTTTGCAAAATCAATGGCTTGTACTTTAAATCCGATTGTATAACTCTTTATCCTTTGTCCTTTGTGAGATTGAAGACTACGGAAAGCAGATTCCTCCATTTTGAAAATGAGGACAAGAAAATCGTCACTCGTGACGTAACGAATTTGACCCGGTGGAAGTTCTAAACAGGTATCCTAAATTTTTTGCGAAACGAGTTTGACCCGGCGAAAATGATAGACATGCGATAATAAAATTAATATTTTGCGAAACGGATTTGACCCAGCGTTAATAATGAACCGGCGATAAGGCCAAACATGCGTTAATTATTTTGAGAAACGAGTTTGACCCGGCAGTAGTTCTAGACGTGCGAATACCATATTCCCTGCGCCAACTCAAGGAAATACGGTATTTAGTTTTTCTTAAGCAAGGTTCCCTTAGGTCTCAATAAGCACAAAACTCAAAACCAATGAAGTTGGCACGTTGTATAAATCGTAAATAAAAACAGAATACAATGATTTGCAAATCCATCCATCCATTTTCTACCGCTTGTCCATTTCGGGGTCCTTTTCAACTTATATTCAATTGAATAGACTACAAAGACAAGATATTTAATGGTTCAACTGATAAACTTAATGTTTTTTTCTTGCAAGTAATCATTAACTTAGAATTTAATGGCAGCAACACGTTGCCAAAAAGTTACTGTGTTACATGGCCTTTCCTTTTAACAACACCGTAGATGGCAGTCACACATAAAAGATATGTGGAGCAAGACGGCCGCAATAATACGTGTGCATAGAGCCTAACATGACAACAATCTGTCGTCTTGTCACTTTTGCGTACTTTACATGATGCAGGATCTAATCCCACCTTGCAAGATAGAAGATGGCATTATTTAAAAAAAAAAAAAAAAATTGATCCTTTTTTTTTTTTTTTTGTCCTGTCCAGCTTTTAAGGCAAATAATAAAGTAGATGTAGATGCCCGTATCGGCTGTTCAGATTTACTTTACAAAAGAGAAGTGTAGGATACTTCTCTTGTTGCCTTATTTGTATTTGACTTTATTAAATGTATTTATATTATCATTTGGGGCAGCCGGGCCGGAGCAGGAGGGGATAGAAAGAGAAAAAAAGGAAGACAGAGGGGGGAATCGTGGGGACGAGAGGGGGATTAGACAGAGAGACAAAAACAACAACAACAACAACAATAGAGCAACATCAGCAAATACAACATGTACAAATATGAACATTTTGATACTTTATGATACTTTTCGGTACTTTTCTAAATAAAGGGGACCACAAAAAATGGCATTATTGGCTTTATTTTAACAAAGAATCTCACGGTACTTTAAACATATGTTTCTCCTAATTTAGCTGCTGACGTATGCAGTAACATATTGTGTCAAACATAAAAAAACTAAAACTAAAAAAAAACATTAAAAACATAAAAGATAAAAAAAACTAAAAAACATTAAAAAAACATAAAAAAACATAAAAAAACATAACAAATCTAAAACATAAAACACTTTAAACATTTCTTTACTAAAAAGCATAAAACAATAAAAAACTAAAACATAAAAAACTAAAAACATAAACAACTAAAAAAACTAAAAAAAACTAAAAAAAACTAAAAAAAACTAAAAAAAACTAAAAACATTTAAAAACATGAAACATAAAAAAAAAAAAAAAAAAACATTCAAAAGACTAAAAAACATAAAAAAACATAAAAATCTAAAAAAAACTAAAAAAAACTAAAAATATTTAAAAACATGAAACATAAAAAAACTAAAAAACATTCAAAAAACTAAAAAACATAAAAAAACATAAAAAAAACTAAAACATAAATTTTTTTTTAACATTTTGTACTAAAAACATTTAAAAAACAACAGCAAACTAAAACCTAAAAACGGAAAGAAAACAAAAAAAAAAAGAGAAAAAAAGGCTTCGCTACACTTAGTAAAATAAAGTTGGAATATTTACTTTTTCTTAAGCAAGATTCCCTTAGGTCTCAATATGCACAAAACCCAAAACCAGTGAAGTTGATACGTTGTGTAAATCGTAAATAAAAACAGAATACAATGATTTGCAAATCCATCCATCCATTTTCTACCGCTTGTCCCTTCCGGGGTCCTTTTCCACTTATATTCAATTGAATAGACTGCAAAGACAATATATTTAATGGTCCAACTGATAAACTTAATGATTTTTTTTTTTCAAATAATCATTAACTTAGAATTTAATGGCAGCAACATATTGCAAAAAAGTTGTCACAGGGGCATTTTTACCACTGTGTTACATGGCCTTTCCTTTTAACAACACTGTAGATGTGTGATGCAGGATCTAATCCCACCTTGCAAGATAGCAGATGCCATTATTTAAAAAAAAAATTAAAATGTTGATATTTTATGATACTTTTCTAAATAAAGGGACCACAAAAAATGGCATTATTGGCTTTATTTTAACAAAGAATCTCACAGTACTTTAAACATATGTTTCTCCTAATTTAGCTGCTGACGTATGCAGTAACATGTTGTGTCAAACATAAAAAACTAAAACTAAAAAAAACCATTAAAAACATAAAAGATTAAAAAAACTAAAAAACATTAAAAAAAAAATAAAAAACATAAAAAATCTAAAACATAAAAAACTTTAAACCTTTCTTTACTAAAAAACATAAAACAATAAAAAACTAATACATAAAAAACTAAAAACATAAAAAACTAAAAAAACTAAAAACATTTACAAACATGAAACATAAAAAAACTAAAAAATCATTCAAAAAACTAAAAAAACATAAAAAAAACATTAAAAGACTAAAACATTAAAAACTTTAAACATTTTGTACTAAAAACATTTAAAAAAACAAAAACAAACTGAAACCTAAAAACGGAAAAAAAAATTTAAAAAAGAGAAAAAAAGGCTTTGCTACACTTAGTAAAATAAAGTTGGAATATTTACTTTTTTTTAAAGCAAGATTCCCTTAGGTCTCAATATGTACAAAACCCAAAACCATTGACGTTGGCACGTTGTGTAAATCGTAAATAAAAACAGAATACAATGATTTGCAAATCCATCCATTTTTTCCATTTTCTACCGCTTGTCCATTTCGGGGGTCCTTATATTCAATTGAATAGACTGCAAAGACAAGATATTTAATGTTCCAACTGAGAAACTTAATGTCTTTTTTTATTAAATTAGAATTTAATGGCAGCAACACGTTGCCAAAAAGTTGTCACGGAGGCATTTTTACCACTGTGTTACATGGCCTTTCCTTTTAACAACACCGTAGATGGCAGTCACACATAAAAGATATGTGGAGCAAGACGGCCGCAATAATACGTGTGCATAGAACCTAACATGACAACAATCTGCCGTCTTGTCACTTTTGCGTACTTTACATGATGCAGGATCTAATCACACCTTGCAAGATAGAAGATGGCATTATTTTTAAAATTTTTTAAATTTTGATACTTTATGATACTTTTCGGTACTTTTCTAAATAAAGGGGACCACAAAAAATGGCATTATTGGCTTTATTTTAACAAAGAATCTCACAGTACTTTAAACATATGTTTCTCCTAATTTAGCTGCTGACGTATGCAGTAACATATTGTGTCAAACATAAAAAACTAAAACTAAAAAAACATTAAAAAAATAAAAGATAGAAAAAAACCTAAAAAACATTTAAAAAAAACATAAAAAACATAAAACATCTAAAACATAAAAAAAACGTTAAACATTTCTTTACTAAAAAACATAAAACCATAACAAAACTAAAACATAAACAACTAAAAACATAAAAAACTAAAAAAAACTAAAAAAAACTAAAAACATTTAAAAACATGAAACATAAAAAAACTAAAAAAACAATCAAAAAACTAAAAAACATAAAAAAACATAAAAAACATAAAAAACTAAAAAAACTAAAAAAAACTAAAAACATTTAAAAACATGAAACATAAAAAAACTAAAAAAAACATTCAAAAAACTAAAAAACATAGAAAAACATAAAAAAACATTAAAAAACGAAAACACAATTTTTTTTTAACATTTTGTACTAAAAACATGTAAAAAAAAACAAAAACAAACTAAAACCTAAAAACGGAAAATAAAAATAAAAAAAAAGAGAAAAAAAGGCTTCGCTACACTTAGTAAAATAACGTTGGAATATTTAGTTTTTCTTAAGCAAGGTTCCCTTAGGTCTCAATAAGCACAAAACTCAAAACCAATGAAGTTGGCAAGTTGTGTAAATCGTAAATAAAAACAGAATACAATGATTTGCAAATCCATCCATCCATTTTCTACCGCTTGTCCTTTCCGGGGTCCTTTTCCACTTATATTCAATTGAATAGACTGCAAAGACAAGATATTTAATGTTCCAACTAAGAAACTTAACGTCTTTTTTTATTAAATTAGAATTTAATGGTTGCCAAAAAGTTGTCACGGGGGCATTTTTTCCACTGTGTTACATGGCCTTTCCTTTTAACAACACCGTAGATGGCAGTCACACATAAAAGATATGTGGAGCAAGACGGCCGCAATAATACGTGTGCATAGAACCTAACTTGACAACAATATGTCGTCTCGTCATTTGTGCGTACTTTACATGATGCAGGATCTAATCCCACCTTGCAAGATAGAAGACAGCATTATTTATTTAAAAAAAAAAAAAAAAAAGGCTTCGCTACACTTAGTAAAATAAAGTAGGAATATTTAGTTTTTCTTAAGCAAGATTCCCATAGGTCTCAATATGCACAAAACCCAAATTGTTGTGTAATTCGTAAATAAAAACAGAATACAATGATTTGCAAATCCATCCATTTCCTACCGCTTGTCCCTTTTGGGGTCCTTTTCAACTTATAGTCAATTGAATAGACTGCAAAGACAAGATATTTAATGAGAAACTTAATGGGTTTTTTTTTGCAAATAATCATTAACTTAGAATTTAATGGCAGCAACACGTTGCCAAAAAGATGTCACAGGGGCATTTTTACCACTGTGTTACATGGCCTTTCCTTTTAACAACACTCAGTAAACGTTTGGGAACTGAGGAGACACATTTTTGGAACTTTTCAGGTGGAATTCTTTCACATTCTTGCTTGATGTACAGCTTAAGTTGTTCAACAGTTGTGGTATTTTATGCTTCATAATGCGCCACGCATTTACTACAGGCAGGCCCGTCTAGTACTTGCACTCTTTTACTACGAAGCCACGCTGTTGTAACACGTGGCTTGGCATCGTCTTGCTGAAATAAGCAGGGGCATCCATGATAACGTTGCTTGGATGGCAACATATGTTGCTCCAAAACCTGTATGTACCTTTCAGCATTAATGGTGCCTTCACAGATGTGTAAGTTACCCATGTCTTGGCCACTAATACACCCCCATACCATCACACATGCTGGCTTTTCAACTTTGCGCCTATAACAATCCGGATGGTTCTTTTCCTATTTAGTCCGGAGGACACGACGTCCACAGTTTCCAAAAAACATTTTGAAATGTGGACTCGTCAGACCACAGAACACTTTTCCACTTTGCATCAGTCCGTTTGAAAATGAGTTCGGGGCCCAGCGAAGCCGGCGGCGTTTCTGGGTGTTGTTGATAAATGGCTTTCGCTTTGCATAGTAGAGTTTCCCAATTAGCCTGTTCATCCTGTGAGATGTTCCAAATAAGTGTTTGATGAGCATTCCTCAACGTTCTCAGTCTTTTTTGCCACTTGTGCCAGCTCTTTTGAAACACGTTGCAGGCATCAAATTCCAAATGAGCTAATATTTGCAAAAAAATAACAAAGTTTACCAGTTTGAACATTAAATATCTTGTCTTTGTTCCTTCTCTTTGGTCCGGAGGACACGACGTCCACAGTTTCCAAAAACTATTTGAAATGTGGACTCGTCAGACCACAGAACACTTTTCCACTTTGCATCAGTCCATCTTAGATGAGCTCGGGGCAAGCAAAGACGCCGGCAGCGTTTCTGGGTGTTGTTGATAAATGGCTTCGGCTTTGCATAGTAGAGTTTTAACTTGCGTTTACAGATGTAGCGACAGACTGTAGGTACTGATAGTGGTTTTCTGAAGTGTTCCTGAGCACATGTGGTGATATCCTTTACACACTGATGTCGCTTTTTCATTTCATTTTTTTTTTCATTAACAAAAAAAAAAAAAAAAAAAAGTGTGTAAATGTGTATAATGTGGGTATATGTAAAAAAAAATTGTTTATATATATATATATATATATATATATATATATATATATATATATATATATATATATATATATATATATATATATATATATATATATATATGAAATGAAATGAATAACACTTTCCCACTTTGCATCAGTCCATCTTAGATGAGCTCGGGGCAAGCAAAGACGCCGGCAGCGTTTCTGGGTGTTGTTGATAAATGGCTTCGGCTTTGCATAGTAGAGTTTCAACTTGCGTTTACAGATGTAGCGACAAACTGTAGGTACTGACAGTGGTTTTATGAAGTGTTCCTGAGCACGTGGTGATATCTTTTACACACTGATGTCGCTTTTTCATTTCATTTTTTTTTTCATTAAAAAAAAAAAAAAAAAAAAAAAAAGTGTGTAAATGAGTATAATGTGGGTATATGTAAAAAAAAAAAAAAAATATATATATATATATATATATATATATATATATATATATATATATATATATATATATATATATATATATATATATATATATATATATATATATATATATATATAAAAAATGGGGGAAAAAAAGTGTATATATGTACATATGGGTATATGTAAAAAAAATAAAATGAAATGAATAACACTGTCCCACGTTGCATCAGTCCATCTTAGATGAGCTCGGGGCAAGCAAAGACGCCGGCAGCGATTCTGGGTGTTGTTGATAAATGGCTTCGTCTTTGCATAGTAGAGTTTTAACTTGCACTTACAGATGTAGCGACAAACTGTAGGTACTGACAGTGGTTTTCTGAAGTGTTCCTGAGCACATGTGGTGATATCCTTTACACACTGATGTCGCTGTTTGATGCAGTACCGCCTGAGGGATCGAAGGTCCGTAATATCATCGCTTACGTGCAGTGATTTCTCCAGATTCTCTGAACCTTTCGATGATATTACGGAGCGTAGATGGTGAAATCCCTAATTTCCTTGCAATAGCTGGTTGAGAAATATTGTTCTTAAACTGTTGGGACAATTTGCTCACGCATTTGTTGACAAATTGGTGACCCTCGCCCCCATCCTTGTTTGGGAATGACTGAGCATTTTCACGGAATCTACTTTTATACGCAATCATGGCACCCACCTGTTCCCAATTAGCCTGTTCACCTGTGGGATGTTCCAAATAAGTGTTTGATGTGCTTTCCCAGTCCTTTTTGCCACTTGTGCCAGCTCTTTTGAAACACGTTGCAGGCATCGAATTCCAAATGAGCTAATATTTGCAAAAAATAACAAAGTTGGAACGTTAAATATCTTGTCTTTGCAGTCTATTCAATTGAATATAAGTTGAAAAGGAATTGCAAGTCATTGTATTCTGTTTTTATTAGAGATGTCCGATAATATCGGCCGATATATGCGTTAAAATGTAATATCGGAAATTATCGGTATCGTTTTTTTTTATTATCGGTATGTTTTTTTTTTTTTTTTTTTTTTTTTTTTTTTTATTAAATCAACATAAAAAACACAAGATACACTTACAATTAGTGCACCAACCCAAAAAAACTCCCTCCCCCATTTACACTCATTCACACAAAAGTGTTGTTTCTTTCTGTTATTAATATTCTGGTTCCTACATTATATATCAATATATATCAATACAGTCTGCAAGGGATACAGTCCGTAAGCACACATGATTGTGCATGCTGCTGGTCCACTAATAGTACTAACCTTTAACAGTTAATTTTACTAATTTTCATTCATTACTAGTTTCTATGTAACTGTTTTTATATTGTTGTACTTTCTTTTTTATTCAAGAAAATGTTTTTAATTTATTTATCTTATTTTACTAATTTTTTTAAAAAAGTACCTTATCTTCACCATACATGGTTGTCCAAATTAGGCATAATAATGTGTTAATTCCACAACTGCATATATCGGTTGATATCGGTATCGGTTGATATCGGTATCCGTAATTAAAGAGTTGGACAATATCGGAATATCGGATATCGGCAAAAAGCCATTATCGGACATCCCTAGTTTTTATTTACCATTTACACAACGTGACAACTTCACTGCTTTTGGATTTTGTAGTTTTCTAGTTTTCACTTTGTCGAATTTTAAGAAGTGCAGTACTTCTCTTCTCTCTATTGCTACATTTTCCCTCCTCTTATTGTCATCTTCTGAAGTTGCAGAGGTGGTTCCCAGGCTGGCCTTCGAGTCATGTATTGAAGCCACTATGATGCTGGTCTAGATGCTAATTATGGCTTCTTCCTGGGTCATGATGAGTGACCGCTGTGATTAGCAGCTGAGCGTAAAATGACTTATTTTCCATGATGTTGAAGGTTCTTC